>NC_069499.1:236966628-237068204 GCF_027579735.1 Bombina bombina
ATATGTATATCAGCATATACATATATATTTACAAATGCTGCAATTGCTGTGCTACTGTCCCCCTTCGCTGCGGTTAGGTTCTGATGCCATCTCTGACGGCATTAGAATGAGGCTCCCATTGGAGCCTATGGAAGCACGTTCTTGTGTTAACTTGAATTACCAATGCACATAAGCATGCGCTAGCATTACACAGTGAAGCGCAAATACCGCTTTTTCGAAATCGATTTTTAGCGCTCCACTTGTAGTCTGGCCCATAATGTGTAAAGCATAAGCTTGATTAGTACTAAGTAATAACACAGTAAGGGCTAGATTACAAGTGAAGCGCTTGTTTATTGCACGCCTGCAAACGGGCAAAGTCACCCGTGTGTGCGATAAGTAACCAGCCATTACAAGTGGCTGGTTATTGTTACCGGAAACTCCCGGTTGCAATTATCGCTATGAAAATTAACCAGAGATCAGACCTCTGGTAGTTCCCCAACTTAAAGTGTCAGTAAACCATAAAAAAAATGTTATATAATTCTGCACATAGTGCAGAATTATATAACATTATAATAGCGCAAACATTGTAAAACCAAATTTCCCCTTTGAATTTAAAAAATAACTGCTGTTTTACAGACCCGCTCTATGTGATCTTCTGAGCGGGTCTGTTTTTTTCAAACAGCGCATCGGGCCAGCTGTATGGTCACAGCCCGGCCCGACCGCGCCATAGCACTAAGTGCAGCTCGCTCCTGCAGTCTGTTATGGTTTACTGTCCCTTTAACTTAATTACTGCACTAAGCAATTTTTGGGGGCTAAAGTTGGTGGCTGTGTGGTGTTAGAAAAAACATATATATACATGTGAATAAACATATATAAACACATAAATATATATGTATATAATCCTATAGATATATATTTAAATTTGCTGCGCGACTTACCCCTTTAGTTGCACCATTTCTCATGCATTATCTCACAGCATGAAAACGAGGCTCCCATTGGAGCCTATGGTAGCGCTCTGTCGTGAGTGCAATGCTTCCGTGCAATATGAACGCGAGGTCGCATTCTCATTGCACCTCACTTGTAATTCCAGCTCACAATTGCGTGCTCTGGTATTACTAAGTTAAGCACAAATATCGCTTTTGCGAAGGCAATATTTTCTGCTCAACTTGTAATCTGGCCCTAATTCTGGTACATGAAGTTTGGATTTTTATAGATAAATAATAACATGGCTGATCTAAACAGATTAGTTTGGGCATTTAAATTATTACAAAATGTAAATGGTATATCTTTGGAAAATATACACATTGTATGCTGGTATATCTAATATTGCATCATCATGTAAGATGCTTGGTGATAATAGTTTGATTTTTTTTTTTCCTCTCTCAAAAATGTGTGTTATACAAAAGCTGTACACCATTAGTCTGATTGTGATATTCTCTGAAAATCCCTTTTGAGAATAGAGACTGATACTCAGATATTGTACATAAAGGCTATACCGTATGTGTTGTAAGAACTAAATTAAGGATGTGGGGTTTTTTTGTATGACTTTGGAATATTCATAATATTTTATTCTAAAAAGTTTTATAAGATGACCTTTCTAGTTTAAAGGGACATGGGAGTCAAAAGTATACTAGAATTATAAAGCGCTATTATTAGTATTATTATTATTATTGTAATTTATTTGTATAGCGCAGCATATATTATTTTCAAGACACTTTCCAATGCAAAATGTGCTGAACAAACATAGAATATAGATATTGACGGCAGATAAGAGCCATAGGCCCAGAAAGTCTGCCCGATATTACCTAACAGTATAAAATGATCTAGTTTGTAGGATAGCCTGATGTCACAGATACCAGATTGCCAATGCTTCCCGACCCAATACTACCTGGCTCACTGCTTATTACGTCGGTTTTGGCCCTTTCATGGCTTATGGGATCTCCCATACTCTCTCTGTCTCCTGTATTACTGTTTGCACCTCATCATGGAAGAGCTGATCGCTTACCGCCTGACCCCTTTCCAGATGGCTTGGCTCCTGGAACTACTGGCCGTCCGGACTACCCCGGACGCCCACTGACCTTTACCCCAGGTCACTCCAGCGGCCCTTTGTCCCAGAGCTCCGCTCTTTTGGGGTTTAGTACCCCCTAGGAAGGCAAGAGGTGGGGTGATTGCTGGAAGGGAGCTCCCTTGGGAACTTCGGGTTTCGGACCCCCTACAACCCCTACCCCCTGGCTGTACCTTTGATCAGCTGCCGCTCTAGCCCCCAGCGACGGATCATGTCGCTTTTTGGACTGGGACACCTTGGGGCTCTCCACTGTTACCCAGAATTAGTCGTCGCTCACTCGGGATCACCCCGAAACCACTGCCTTTGTATTACGGGGACTCTATGGAACTATGGCTCCTATGGGGGCGCCAGTCTATCTGGAGGGGTGGGAATGGCGGGAGATCTGGGGGTCAGATAAGACCCTTATCATGATGAGCTGTGTGTATATAAGCAGTGTGTGTTTCATAATAAAGCCTGTTCATATTTCACCTGAATACTGGGTGGACTCTAGCTATAATTACTTCTCTCTGCTCTATAGCTACAAGTTCCAGTTACAGGAAGGACCCTCTTGGCGGAGCTACCCAGTCGGGGTAGACGGTGTCCATCACACATTATGCTTGTCCCAGGCATTTTTAAAGTCCCCCACAATGTTTGCCATTACTACCTCTTGAGGAAGTTTATTCCCTAAATCAATCACTATCTTTCTCTAAAGAAGTGCTTCCTCAAATTACTCCTGAACATTGAAGCAATTTAAATCAAAGCTCATAGCAATTCCACTTTTCTTTCAGATATTTTTTTTCTAGACTAATTCAGGAGAAACCTACATGTCACAAGCATTGAATGCCTAGGTCAGCACAGGGCCAATTACATAACATCAATTTCCCTGTATATGCATTGTTTATTTTCTAGACAATTGCTAGAATTCTGTATTACTTAGCAACATGTTTCTCTGATTTGTCATCTAGTTTTGTTTTGTCTTCTGATGGTCAAATGTGGTAATTTACAAGTTACTTCAGCTTCTTTATCCCGTACAATATTGGGAATATACTGTGCTATAATAATTAACACTGCTGACTGTGTTGTATGATACAGGGGATCTCAGTCACATTATTTTAAGGATGTCTAATGTCTCCCTCCATACTCCCTTGACCTGGTATTACAAAGGGCTGTTTGTAGTGACTGTACAGCATATAACAGTTCAACTCCATCATGGTCTTTTAGCTCCCCCCACTCAATTACTGAAGTGTACACAGGCTAACTAGTCCCTGAAACCATATCCCATTTTTTTTTAAGGGGTGATGACTCGGGCAACAACCATGTCCACAATTCATTTAATCTGCATTGTCAATAATTAGTTTCTCAAAGTGTGTTTCTGTTATGCACAAAACACTTGCCAAGGTGCTATTGGTCTATAGATTTTGGCTATATCCACTAATCAGCTTTAGTAATAGTGGCTTTCCAAGGTCTCTGATACAGCTTTACAGTTTTCTGCCACTGTTGTGCAGCACATGCCATTATAATCATCAGACACAACTGTACAGCCCGCTCCTGACTGTCTGCAAATTAGATGCAATTGTAGTAATTTGTCAGTAAAGGCAGAACGCTGTTCCATATTTGTTAGTCTAACTGTGTCATAGGTCACTCTACCTTTTTTATGCACATATTGTAAAGGACACTGGGTGCCGTATAACTTCTCATTGTTTAAACTGATGATGCTCTATTTTAATATTTAGATCCCACCTGGAAGAGAGCCAGAAGGCCAACAGACGCAAAAGATTCCAGTTTCACAGAGAGAGGACAGATTCCACAGGATCTAGTTCAATATATTTCACAACCAGTTCTGGAGCAGCTCACACAGATGCTGAAAGTGAAGGAGGGTAAGCTGGTGTGATCATATTCGGTTTTGTCAACGCAAACCAGTAGTGCGTTTTATTGTTTATAAGGAATTATGTATTTCAAGACGTATCTTCTTGAAGCATCAATAATGGGTTTTGCAAGAACTATCGTGTAAGCAGAATTATATTTTGCATAAAATTCAAATGTATTTCAGGATCCATTGGGGAAATAAAGAGTTAAACTAATATTCTCTTTATAAATGAGCATGACCACCTTTAGATGTTTGCTTGAACCATTGAGTTCCAGAAGTTTTTAGATTTTTATATATATGTATATATTTTATTTAGAGACCAGACACATTTTATAACATTTTGTTATTTATTTTTAGTTGGCATATTTTTATTTACCTTTTTTTAACCCCTTAAGGACCGGGCATTTCAAACTAAAACTTCCCCAACAGACCAGAATATTTCTAGCATTTTTGCCATCACTACATTTAAACAGAAATAGAGCCTTTTCTCTTTACTAAAAACAAATATATATAGTTTTGATAGATAAATTAGACAACCCAAAGTATTGATCTAGGCCCATTTTGGTATATTTAACACCACTATTTCACCGCCAAATGCGATCAAATAAAAAAAATAGTTAACCTTTTCCTCAAACTTTAGGTTTCTCACTGAATTTCTTTACAAACAGCATGTGCAATCTTGGCACAAATGGTTGTAAATGCTTCTTTGTGATCCCCTTTGTTCAGAAATAGCAGACATATATGGCTTTGGTAATTAGAAGGCCCCTAATTAAAGCTTCGCACTACACTTTTATTATTCCCAGCAGTGAAGGGGTTAATCAGGTAGCTTGTAAGGTTAATTTTAGCTTTAGTGTAGAGATTACCCTCCCAACTGAAACTTGCCACCCCCTGATCCCTACCTGACTCCTCTCAAACAGCTCTTCTCCCTCCCCCATCCCCAAATGGTCACCCCATCTTAAGTACTGGCAGACAGTCTGCCAGTATGCAGTTTTACACAATTTTTGTAAACATTTTTTATTATTGTTCTTAGTGTAGGATTACCCCCTTCCTTCTCACCTCCCTGATCCCTCCCAAAAAGCTCTCTAACCCTTTCCCTTCTAACTAATTCCTGCCATATTAGGTTCTGGCAGCTGTCTGCCAATACCCAGTTTTCTATTATTTTTTATTTATTTTAATAAGAAAAAATTCACAAAAACATTTTTGTAGTGTAGCTGTCAAACTCTCTCCCCCCATCCATGATCCTTTCCCTACCCTCTAAACGTTACCTCCACATAGGATCCCCCTCTACCTCTTCCCCCCCCCTCCCTGCCGTTCTCAGATAAAAAAAAAAAAAATCTGCAGCGTAGCGGTCCCACCCGCTCCCGCCCCCCTCCAGCGATGGGCCGCCCACCCGCCTCCCTCCTAACCATCCCACAACACCAACGATCGGCACCACCAATGCCCGATGCAGAGAGGGCCACACTAGTGGGGCATGCAGAAAGAGTGCGATCTGGCTACTTTTAGCAAGATTGCGGCAGAGAGAAGCCCAGGGTACGGCACTGGTCGTTAAGGGGTTAATTAGAAATTCAGTTTTCGCTTGGTGTAATGTAAATGTGTGTGTGTGTATGTGTGTATGTGTGTGTGTGTATATATATATATATATATATATATATATATATATATATATATATATATATATATATATATATATATATATTAACACCATTTGCATATCTCGCCCAGAATCCTTTGCTGCATTGGAAACCGTGTAATCAGAGAGTTTCTGGGGTAAAAGCAAGTCTTCTGACTTGTCTAGATTTGTAAATGGTTTACACAATGAGTTATTTTCTCTACATTTTGGATTTAGTGGAGGATTTTAAACTCACTTTTCGCCTCCCCATATTTTAAATTGCTTTTGTATTTCCCCCAGAAAACAACTTTATCAAGGAGTGATTCAACCTACTCCCAGCTGATGAGTGTCAATAACCACAAAACAGCTGTCCTGGGATTGGTCTGAATCACTGTACTACCCCTAACTAAGCTTAGAAGCTGTGTAATGTGGCAATGCTTTGGCGTAAATGGAAGTCTGCCTTAAAAAGTAGGCTAGAAGTAAAAAAGTGAGTAATTGTGAACCACATTTGCGTATCTCACCCAGAATCCTTTGCTGCATTGGAAACAGTGTAATCAGAGAGTTTCTGGGGTAAAAGCAAGTCTAATGACTTGTCTAGATTTGTAAATGGTGTACACAATGAGTTATTTTCTCTACATTTTGGATCTAGTGGAGGATTTTAGGATTTTAAACTCACTTCTCGCCTCCCCATATTTTAAATTGCTGGTGTGTGTGTGTGTGTGTGTGTGTAAATAATGTATGTGATAATAATAATTGTGTCCTTCAAACTTTGCTTTTGTCATAGAATCCTCCATGTGCTGACAATTATACCCTTGTAGACCTTTGTCATTGTAGTTGAAGATATTTCACCCCATGAGATCTGGTGACTGTGCTGACAATTATACCCTTGTAGACCTTTGTTATTCTAGTTGAAGATATTTCACCCCATGAGATCTAGTGACTGTGCTGACAACTCTATTAAAGACAGAATACCATCTGACTGCTTCTTCCCTAAATAGTTCTTGCATAATTTGGAGCTGTGCTTTGGGTCATTGTCCTGTTGTAGGAGGAAATTGGCTCCAATCAAGCGCTGTCCACAGGGTATGGCATGACATTGCAAAATAAGAGTGATAGCCTTCCTACTTCAAGTCCCTTTTACCCTGTAATCTCCCACTTAACCACCACCAAAGCACCCCCAGACTATCACATTGCCTCCACCATGGTGACAGATGGCATCAAGCACTCCTCCAGCATCTTTTCATTTGGTCTACATCTCACAAATGTTTTTCTTTGTGATCCGAACACTTCAAACTTAGATTTGTCTGCCCATAACACTCCCCCCCCCAATCTTCCTCTGTCCAGTGTCTGTGTTCTTTTGCCCATCTTAATCTTTTATTTTTATTTGCCAGTCTGAGATATGACTTTTTCTTTAACAACTCTGCCTAGAATGCCAGCTACTTGGAGTCGCCTCTTTACTGGCCTTGGGGCTAGCATTTTGCGGGTACTTTTTACTGAAGCTGCCAGTTGAGGATCTATGAGGCGTCTGTTTCTAAAACTAGACACTCTAATGTTTTTCCCCTCTTACACAGTTGTGCACCGTGGTCTCCCACTCCTCTTTCTTTTCTGGTTAGAGACAGTTTGCACTGTTCTGTGAAGAGAGTAGTACACATCATTGAGATCTTCAGTTTCTTAGCAATTTCCTTCATTTTTTCAAACAAGAATAGACTGATGAAGAAGAAAGTTCTTTGTTTCTGGCTATCTTGAGCCTGTAATTGAACCCACAATTGCTGATGCTCCAGATACTCAAACTCGTCTAATGAAGGCCAGTTGTATTGCTTCTTTAATCAGCAAAACAGTTCAGCTGTGCTAACTCCAAAAGGGGTTTTCTAATGATCAATTAGTCTTTTCTTTTACAAGATATACCGAGTCCACGGTTTCATCCTTTACTTGTGGGATATATTCCTCCTGCTAACAGGAAGTGGCAAAGAGCACCACATCAGAGCTGCTATATAGCTCCTCCCCTAACTCCTCCCCCCAGCCATTCTCTTTGCCTATGCATAGCAATAGGAAGGGTAAAGTTTATGTGGTGATAAAAAGATAGTTTAGTTTTTCTTCAATCAAGAGTTTTTTTATTTTAAATGGTACCGGTGTGTACTGTTTTTACTCTGGCATGATATGGAAGAAGAATCATGCCTTGAGTCTAATGATCTTAGCAGTAGTAACTAAGATCCATTTTGGTTCCCACAAGCGTTGCTGAGGAAGTACATGAGAAGTCTTCAGTAGGTAAGGTATGTGCAGTCATTTGCATTCTGAGGAGACATGATATATCAGAACTTGGTTGACATATTCCCCATGCAGGGCAGGGGTAAGCAGTAGTCCTAGTTTTGGGTGGTACTGTGCTGACCTGTATTATTATCCCATTATAATAACATGGGACACTTAAGGGCTTGTGGTTAGACACTGGGGCAGCCTAGGAAACCTAATGAAGAACGATTATGAGGTTTATTAAGGCTGAATTTTGTTTGTGGGGTTCACATGGCATATTTGTTAATAGAAGCAGTGTGTACATTTATTACTTGAAAACGCTTCCCATGCTGTTTTCTGTATTTTTGACTCGTCAGATATGATGGGCGGGGCCTATTTTCACGCTTCAGTGCGCAGTTAGATTTTGGAGAGGTGGCAGCCATTAGCTCCGGTTGGAACCAGACTGTGTGGCTGTGCTTTGAAGTGGGACCGTATCGTTTGGACAGGTCTTGGGGGCAGGTAGGGGCCAGAAGACTTTAAACGTTTATTGTCTGCAGATCCTTTTACTCCTGCTTAACTTGCTGAAATTTAAAATTAACTCTCCTTTTACTAGTGGTGCAACATCCAAAGGCACTTTAGGCTCTCAAAACAACAAAATATTGCATTTTAATTATCGTTTTATCGATTTTGCAAAAACAGTGTACACTTTTTCTTCTTAAAGGCGCAGTACTGTATTATTTTTACACATAATAAAGTTGGGAAAGACTTGTGCTGTTATTACTAGTCTGTACAACATGTCTGACATGGGAAATCAGTGTTCTATGTGTTTAGAAGCCATGGTGGAACCCCCTCTTACATTGTGCCCTTATTGTACTGAAAGGGCCTTACACTGTAAGGATCACATTTTAAATAAAGAAAGTGGGCCTCAGAAGGATTCTCAGTCTGCAGAGAATCAAGGTATAAAATCTATTTCTTCCCAAGTGTCACAACCTTTAACGCCCACACAAGCGACGCCAAGTAATTCTAGTGCGTCTACTTCTTTTACTTTGCAAGATATGGCGGCAGTCATGTCTACTACCCTTACAGAGGTATTGTCTAAGCTGCCAGCCTTGCAGGGTAAACGCCATAGGTCAGATATTAATACAAATACTGAACCTTCTGACGCCTTAGTGGCTATTTCCGATGTAAACTCCCAATGCTCTGATTTGGGGGTTAGGGATTTTATGTCTGAGGGAGAACTTTCAGAGTCAGGAAATTTAATACCTCAGACAGATTCAGACTTCACGTCCTTTAAATTCAAATTAGAACACCTCCGCTTATTGCTCAGGGAGGTTCTGACGACTCTGGATGATTGTGACCCAATCACGGTTCCTCCAGAAAAATTGTGTAAAATTGACAAATATTTGGAAATACCTACTTACACGGATGTTTTTCCGGTTCCTAAGAGAATTTCGGAAATTGTTAAGAAGGAATGGGATAGACCAGGTATACCGTTTTCTTCCCCTCCTAATTTTAAGAAAATGTTTCCCATATCTGACACCATGCGGGATTTTTGGCAATTGATTCCCAAGGTGGAGAGAGCTGTTTCTACTTTAGCTAAACGTACAACTATCCCCATTGAGGACAGTTTTGCGTTAAAAAACCCTATGGATAAAAAACTGGACGGTCTTCTAAAGAAAATATTTGTTCACCAGGGTTTTCTTTTGCAGCCTATAGCGTGCATGGTTCCAGTAACTACTGCGGCTGCCTTTTGGTTTGACGCCCTGGAAGAGTCCTTGAAGGTTGAGACACATTTAGAGGACATTTTAGACAGAATTAAGGCTCTAAAGCTTGCAAATTCTTTCATGAAGAATGCTGCTTTTCAGCTTGCGAAATTAGCAGCGAAAAATGCAGGTTTTGCCATTGTGACGCATAGAGCGTTATGGCTAAAATCTTGGTCGGTGGACGTGTCGTCTAAGTCTAAGCTTTTGTCTATTCCCTTCAAGGGTAAGACCCTATTTGGGCCTGAACTGAAGGAAATAATTTCTGACATTACTGGATGTAAGGGTCACACCCTAACTCAGGACAAGCCCCTCAAGATGAGGACTAAACAAAATAATTCTCGTTCCTTTCGGAATTTTAAAGGAACATCATCTGCTTCCCCTTACTCCGCTAAGCAGAAAGGGAACCTTGCGCAATCCAAGGTGGTCTGGAGACCAAACCAGGCCTGGAATAAAGGTAAACAAGTCAAAAAGCCTGCTGCTGCTACCAAGACAGCATGAAGGGGCAGCCCCCGATCCGGGACCGGATCTAGTAGGGGGCAGACTCTCTCTTTCTTTGCTCAGGCTTGGGCAAGGGATGTACAGGATCCCTGGGCATTGGAAATCGTGACCCAGGGGTATCAGTTGGAATTCAAGGATTTTCCCTCAGACAAAAAGAGAGGAGTTCTTACGCTGTGTAAAAGACCTCTACACTATGGGTGTAATCTGCCCAGTTCCAGCTCGAGAACAGGGGCAGGTGTTTTATTCAAACCTTTTTGTGGTTCCCAAAAAAGAGGGAACCTTCAGACCAATTTTAGATCTCAAAGGTCTAAACAAGTTTCTCAGAGTCCCATCGTTCAAGATGGAGACCATTCGTACAATTCTTCCTATGATCCAGGAGGGTCAGTTCATGACCACGGTGGAGCTGAATGATGCGTATCTTCACGTCCCTATTCACAAGGATCATCATCAGTTCCTGCGATTTGCATTTCAGGACAAATATTATCAGTTTGTGGCCCTACCCTTCGGGTTGGCCACGGCTCCAAGGATCTTCACAAAGGTTCTAGGGGCTCTTCTAGCGGCGCTCAGGCCGCGATGAATAGCAGTGGCGCCATATCTGGACAATATCTTGATCCAGGCGTCAATATTTCATCTATCAAAATCACACACAGAAATCGTGTTACATTTCTAAGAACTCACGGTTGGAAAGTGAATGTAGAAAAAAGTTCACTAGTTCCACAGACAAGGGTTCCATTCCTGGGAACTCTGATAGACTCAGCAAGCATGAAAATATTTCTGACAGAAGTCAGAAAATCAAAGATTCTAAATACTTGCAGGGCTCTGCAGTCCATTCATCGCATCAGTGGCTCAGTGTATGGAAGTCATCGGACTAATGGTAGCGGCAATGGATATCATTCCGTTTGCTCGCTTTCATCTCAGACCACTTCAACTGTGCATGCTCAGTCAGTGGAATGGGGATTATGCGAACTTATCTCCTCAGATAAATCTGGACCAAGAGACCAGAGACTCTCTTTGGTGGTAGTTGTCGCAGGACAATCTGTCCCAAGGGATGTTCTTCCGCAGGCCATCTTGGGTGATAGTAACAACGGACGCCAGTCTTCTAGGCTGGGGTGCAGTCTGGAATTCCCTGAAGGCTCAGGGTGTGTGGACTCAGGCGGAGTCTCAATTACCAATCAATATTCTGGAACTGATTTTCAATGCGCTGCTAGCGTAGCCTCAGTTGGCGGCTTTGGCCAAATTAATAAGATTCCAGTCGGACAACATCACAACTGTGGCGTACATCAATCATCAGGGGGGAACAAGGAGTTCTCTTGCTATGATAGAAGTTTCAAAGATAATTCGATGGGCAGAGGCTCACTCTTGCCATCTGTCTGCGATCTATATCCCAGGAGTAGAGAACTGGGAAGCAGATTTTCTAAGTCGTCAGACTTTTCATCCGGGGGAATGGGAACTTCACCCGGAGGTGTTTGCAACCCTGATTCATCAGTGGGGCACACCGGAATTGGATCTGATGGCATCTCGACAGAATGCCAAACTTCCACGTTACGGGTCCAGGTCAAGGGATCCTCAGGCGGTGCTGATAGATGCCCTAGCAGTACCTTGGTCGTTCAACCTGGCTTATGTGTTTCCACCGTTTCCTCTCCTTCCTCGTGTTATTGCCAGAATCAAACAGGAGAGGGCTTCGGTAATTCTGATAGCGCCTGCGTGGCCACGCAGGACATGGTATGCAGATCTAGTGGACACGTCGTCTCTGCCACCGTGGAGACTTCCATTGAGATGGGACCTTCTCATTCAAGGTCCTTTGCAACATCTCACTTCTCTGCAACTGACTACTTAGAGATTGAACGCTTGATGTTATCTAAGCGGGGTTTCTCTGAGCCGGTCATTGATACCCTGATTCAGGCTCGCAAGCCGGTCACTAGAAAAATTTACCATAAGATATAGCGTAAATATCTTTATTGGTGTGAATCCAAGGGTTACTCATAGAGTAAGGTTAGGATTCCTAGGATTTTGTCCTTTCTCCAAGAAGGTTTGGAGAAGGGTTTATCTGCTAGTTCATTGAAGGGACAAATCTCTGCTTTGTCAATTTTGCTTCACAAGCGTCTGGCAGATGTACCAGAGGTTCAGGTTTTTTGCCAGGCTTTAATTAGAATCAAGCCTGTGTTTAAACCAATTGCTCCGCCATGGAGTTTGAATTTAGTTCTTAATGTTCTTCAAGGGGTTCCGTTTGAACCCATGCATTCCATAGATATTAAGCTGTTATCTTGGAAAGTTTTGTTTTTAGTTGCTATCTCTTCTGCTCGAAGAGTTTCTGAGCTTTCTGCATTGCAATATGATTCCCTTTATCTTATATTCCATTCTGATAAGGTAGTTTTGCGGACTAAACCTGGATTCCTTCCTAAGGTTGTTTCAAATAAGAATATTAATCAGGAAATTGTTGTTCCTTCTCTGTGTCCTAATCCTCCTTCGAAGAAGGAGCGTCTGTTACATAACTTAGACGTGGTTCGTGCTTTGAAGTTTTACTTGCTAGCAACCAAGGATTTCCGTCAAACATCCTCTCTGTTTGTGGTTTAGTCTGGAAAGCGTAGAGGTGAAAAAGCTACAGCTACCTCTCTTTCTTTTTGGCTGAAAAGCATCATACGTTTGGCATACGAGACTGCTGGACAGCAGCCTCCTCAGAAGATTACGGCATATTCCACCAGGGCTGTGGCTTCCACATGGGCTTTTAAAAATGATGCTTCTGTTGAACAGATCTGTAAGGCTGCGACTTGGTCCTCCCTTCATACTTTTTCCAAATTTTACAATTTTGATACTTTTGCTTCTTCTGAGGCTATTTTTGGGAGAAAGGTGCTTCAAGCAGTGGTGCCTTCCGTTTAGGTTCCTGTCTTGTCCCTCCCTTTCATTCGTGTCCTAAAGCTTTGGTATTGGTATCCCACAAGTAAAGGATGAAACCGTGGACTCGGTATATCTTGTAAAAGAAAAGGAAATTTATGCTTACCTGATAAATTGATTTCTTTTACGATATACCGAGTCCACGGCCCACCCTGTCTTTTTGAGACAGGACTTATTTTTATATAAACTTCTGCACCTTAATGGTTCTTTCCCTTTCTCTTCCTATACCTTCGGTCGAATGACTGGGGGGAGGAGTTAGGGGAGGAGCTATATAGCAGCTCTGCTGTGGTGCTCTTTGCCACTTCCTGTTAGCAGGAGGAATATATCCCACAAGTAAAGGATGAAACCGTGGCCTCTGTATATCGTAAAACAAAACAATTTATCAGGTAAGCATAAATTTCCTTTTTAAAAGATAAACTTGGATTAGCAAACACAATGTGATATATATATATATATATATATATATATATATATATATATATACTCCACAGCGTTTGCAGCGTCGCGCTCTGCCCTACCCTCCACACACGCTGTCACGGCACACAGGAGCTCCAAGGGGGGATGACGTCACCCAAATATCCCGGATATGCTTCTGAGAAGGTACTGCTCGTCTCTCAGTGCCAATGTGTAAATAGGTAACATAGAAGACTCAGGCACTTCCCGGATAAAAAGTCAAAGAGCTTTATTTATCAAAGATAAAAACAGGCAATAGCGTAGTCCAGAGTATCCACGCTGACACAACTATAACTACTATTACACAGTGAATAAGGACTGCTAGGATCCTGCAGCAGACCTGTTTCGTGCTTGGATAGCACTTGTTCACTGCTTAAGCTACGCTATTGCCTGTTTTTATCTTTGATAAATAAAGCTCTTTGACTTTTTATCCGGGAAGTGCCTGAGTCCTCTATGTTACATATATATATATATATATATATATGTGTGTGTGTATATCAGGGGTGTATTAAGGCATAGGCCAACAAGGTCCGTGTCTAGGGCGCTTTTTGGAGGCACTCACATCAACATTCTACGGTCTAAAAACCACAAGGATGTGTGACATCATAGCAGTGCATCCAGCAGTGGATGCTACTTAGAGCAGATGGAAAAAAACTGTCCATGCTAATGCATGAGGCTATAGAAGTGCATCAGAGTGCTTGAGTCGGCATATGGAGTGAATAGTCGGTTTAATGAACAGACCCACACACTCTATTTGGGAACTTTATTGCTTGGATTAGCCTTTATTTTCATACCGTCATACTGTCCAGTGAACTTCTGTGGCTGGTGACTAGAAGCTATATATTTTCATGTACTCCCCTAGCAGACAATAGACACTTGGCCAGGGGTTTAATTGGTGCATGCACCGTAGCGCCTCCCTCTCCTGCTTGTGTGTCCGCTTCAAAGGATTGCGTGGTGTCACTGGTGTGGCATGGCGAAATGTATCATCCCCACAAGATTTGCCAGTGATGCCCCACTGTGTCTTTTACTGCCGCTGTACTGCTGTGCTGATTTTCATTGTTGATGCGCTGGCTGACATAAAGGTATCCTTTTATAAGTTAATAAATCAGGGGAGCCATGCATTTTATTAACTTCTATGTTGTACAACATTTTTAGAACTGGAAGTGGGTTTGTGTGTCTGCTTTAAGAGGATTGTCACATGTAGGGATCTACACGTAACAAAATCTCAGGTGACATATTTTTACAGGAGCCGGCAGCTAAATATTTTACAACAGCTGTGTGCAGCACCACGTCCTGACACAGATACAGACACCATGGGGACTTGGTAATTAAAGGGTGCACTTTGAGCCTGATCAGCACCAAGTGCACACACGAAAATGAGCACTGCAGCGAATAAGTGCTGCACAGGATGAAAATGCACACTTTAGTTACCTGTGTTGTCTATAACTGCTTCAGAATGGTCACGTACTATGGAATAATAAAAGGTCGCTAATTCATTTTATAGAACCATATTTTGACTTACAGTAACTAGCTGGCAAACCAATATTTTAAACATCTATGTTGTTATCATAAAGAAAACATCTGTACAAATCATCATGTGCTTAATTGTCTAACATCTTGTTCTGTAAAGTCTGGGTGGTTTTATAACTGATATTGTGCTCTCTCTTAGTAATGTTTTTTTTTTTTTTTTTTTTTTTTTTTTATATAAAAGATATGGCATTTATTGTTCCCATAACCCTGTAAGGGTAACTTCCTCCCACCCCAATAGCTTGTCCTTCTGGATAGGTTTGGAGACTGGGGGAGGAGAGGGAGAGAGAGAAAAAAAACACAACAAACAATATCTTAACTGGCCGTACACACTTAATAGACTATACTAAAAAAAAACATTCCTTATATCTCCTCCACAACTTTTCAAAGATTTACAAATCTTTCTCAAGCTGCTCTAATAAATGTTTTACAGCTTTAAAAGATCCCTGCAATTAAATGTGTACGGGCATATAGCAAAAAAATTTATGGGCAAAAAGATTTTATTTTCAATACATTTAAAGTTCAATTATATGGTCATAGTCGATGTTTCGGCCCCTATTTGGACAAATAATATCTCGATTCAGCAATGAAGCCGTACTCCCGGTTCAAAGAGCCATGATAGCCTGAGAGATATATATACAGTATATCACAAAAGTGAGTACACCCCTCACATTTTTGTAAATATTTTATTATATCTTTTCATGTGACAACACTGAAGAAATGACACTTTGCTACAATGTAAAGTAGTGAGTGTACAGCCTGTATAACAGTTTAAATTTGCTGTCCCCTCAAAATAACTCAACACACAGCCAATAATGTCTAAATCGTTGGCAACAAAAGTGAGTACACCCCTAAGCGGAAATGTCCAAATTGGGCCCAATTAGCCATTTTCTCTCCCCGGGTCATTTGACTCGTTAGTGTTACAAGGTCTCAGGTGTGAATAGGGAGCAGGTGTGTTAAATTTGGTGTTATCGGTCTCACACTCTCTCATACTGGTCACTGGAAGTTCAACATGACACCTCATGGCAAAGAACTCTGAGGATCTGAAAAAAAGAATTGTTGCTCTACATAAAGATGGCTTATGCTATAAGAAGATTGCCAAGACCCTGAAATTGAGCTGCAGCATGGTGGGCAAGACCATACAGCGGTTTCACAGGACAGGTCCCACTCAGAACAGGGCTCGCAATGGTTGACCAAAGAAGTTGAGTGTACGTGCTCAGCGTCATATCCAGAGATTGTCTGTGGGAAATATATGTATGAGTTTTGCCAGCATTGCTGCAGAGGTTTAAGGTGTGGGGGGGGTCAGCCTGTCAGTGCTCAGACCATGTTCCGCACACGGCATCAAATTGGTCTGCATGACTGTCGTCCCAGAAGGAAGCCTCTTCTAAAGATGATGCACAAGAAAGCCTGCAAACAGTTTGCTGAAGACCAGCAAACGAATGACATGGATTACTGGAACCATTTCCTGTGGTCCGATGAGACCAACATAAATTTATTTGGTTCATATGATGTCAAGCGTGTGTGGCGGCAACCAGGTGAGGGGTACAAAGACAAGTGTGTCTTGCCTTCTGTCAAGCATGGTGGTAAGAGTGTCATGGTTTTGGCCTGCATGAATGCTGCCGGCTCTGGGAGCTACAGTTTATTGAGGGAACCATGAATGCCAACATGTACTGTGACATACTGAAGCAGAGCATGATCCCCTCCCTTCGGAGACTGGGCCGCAGGGCAGTATTCCAACATAACGACCCCAAACACTCCAAAATGACCACTGCTTTGCTAAAGAAGATGAGGGTAAAGGTGATGGACAGGCCAAGCATGTATCCAGACTTAAAGTGAAGGTAAAGTTAATGGGTCTGCTACAAATAAATGAATATATCATGCAAAATAAATAGCATGTTCATTCATCAATACTTCGATCTTTCAATATTACCTTACATATCTTTTATAATCTGCTCCGATTCTGCTATCCTAAAATCAACCCGTTTTTTTTTTTTTTTTTTCTAAACAACGATCACGTTGTTTAGATAGCCAATTGATTCTTTGGCCGTTAGGCGGCCGTCAATTGACGTCATCAGGGGATGGTTAATTATGCGCATGCTCAACTATTTGTATTGTCTACTTGCAATGCGAGCGCGTCCATTAACGATTAACGCATGCGCAATGGTGACAGAGAATTTAGAATGCGCATGCGCGGTTATTAGACGCTCGATGTGCACGAGCTTAGTTTACACGTATAGAGCGGGTGGGACCGCTCTATATGTCAAAGTATCAGAAACCCGGAAATGCTGTATGGGAGGAGATTCTGATGGCTACGATAAGAAAAATGTAGGTAGATAAATACGGTCAAAAATAAGTTTATTTAAAAAAAACCATAGCGACTGCATTGGAGATTGTAAAAGGATTATACATATCCATTTTTAATGAAAAAACTTTACCTTCACTTTAAACCCTATTGATCATCTGTGGGGCATCCTCAAACGGAAGGTGGGGGATGCAAATTTACACTGTTATACAGGCTGTACACTCACTACTTTACATTGTAGCAAAGTGTAATTTATTCAGTGTTGTCACATGAAAAGATATAATAAAATATTTACAAAAATGTTAGGGGTGTACTGTGCAATTGCGCTTAAATGATTGCATTTACTTTCAACTCGTAATACCAGCGGTGAGCCTGACGAGCGTAAATTCAGACATTAAACTTTGTGTCAGATCATGCCATTTTAAACAACTTTCCAATTTACCTTGCTTAGTATCGTTTGTTAAAAGGTAAACCTAGGTAGGCTTTTTAGAGTGTGCATGTGTCTTTAGTAAACTGTGGTAGCAGTGTATAATATTGCTACAGACATTATTACTGACTAATGCCAGAGGGCCAAAGACACATGCACGCTCTTTAACTCCTGTGGAATTACCTATGTTTATTCAACAATGTATACTAAGAAAAAAAAGCAAATCTGATAAATAGAAGTAAATTGGAAAATCGGACCTACGAAAGTTTTTTTTTTTTTTTTGTCTCCCTTTAAGCTTTCACTTTCTTTCTACTGAAGGTAATGAGTTTTGAGATTTATTTTTCATTTTACCATAATTCTCAGAATTAGAAGAACAAATGAAAATATGTACTAGTACAAATCTCCTATAGGGGGCGCTTCATGCTAATGTAATAGATAACAACAAATATGCACAATGTACAGCAAACCAACTAAACCCAAACAAAGCATAAGTCCATAATCGATCCTAGTTGGAAAGGCAGCACTCTGCCAAAGGATGGTCAAATTCTGATGGTGAAGGTAATCTGTAAAAAAAAAAGAAAAAAATCAGAGGCGCCAAAATGGCCTAGTATCACCGTAACAGGTAATGGTAGAAGTATACCAAATGGCTACTCACAAGCGTGATTCCCCCAATGGTGCTAGTAGGGCAGGCTGGAACTTCACAGTAGTCCAGCTCACTGTATCAAGGCAAGCAGCTGCACAGGTCAAAGTGCTTCCAGAACATTTCTGTATGGAAATAAAAAGGGAACCACCATAGCCCAGTACAATTTGGAATGAGCACAATGTTGAGTCACACTTACAGCATAAAAAGCACCTCCAGGTGCAATACAGGTAGGGTGGGACTTCTCAGCCGCCCAGCAGACTGATCTCCAATGCCAAACAGGTTTTGCTCCAATCCACAAGATATGGAATAACAAGATCCAAGCAGCAGCAAGTGTATATGATAAAAACAGTTCTTTATTTAAAAGCAACGCTGCAGCTGGCCTGAGGAAACAGCCCTTGTAAGGCCAAGAAATGCATTGCTTTTAAATAAAGAACAGTTTTTATTATGTCCACTTGCTGCTGCTTGGATCTTGTTATTCCATATCTTGTGGATTGGTGCGAAACCTGTTTGCCAGCTAGCACGGTAAAAAGGTCTATCCTGAAAGACCTTACTTGCCTTTAACTTAAAGGGACACTGAACCCAAATGTTTTGTTTTGTGATTCAGATAGAGCATGGAATTTTAAGCAACTTTCTAATTTACTCCTATTATCAATTTTTCTTTGTTCTCTTGCTATCTTTATTTGAAAAATAAGGCATCTAAGCTTTTTTTCTTGGTTCAGAACTCTGGACAGCACTTTTTTATTGGTGAATGAATTTATCCACCAATCAGCAAGGATAACCCAGGTTGCTCACCAAAACTGGGCTGGCATCTAAACTTACATTCTTGAATTTCAAATAAAAATACCAAGAGAATAAAGAAAATTTGATAATAGGAGTAAATTAGAAAGTTGCTTAAAATGTCATGCTCTATCTGAATCACGAAAGAAAAAATTTGTGTTCAGTGTCCCTTTATGTTTTTCTAGTTGTATGGTTTTAATATTTTTATTATATTCAATGTATAAATAGTGCTCTTTTTTGCTTTTCCTATTAAAGGGGCAGTAGAGTCAATATAACATTGACGATTCAGATAGACCAAGCAATTTTAAACAACTTTCCAATTAACTTCTATTTATTTTATTTTTGTTCTTTTGGTATCTTTTGCTGAAGAGTAAATCTAGGTAGACTAATAGAATCCCAGAGGTGTGCACTTGTCTTTAACACTTTGACAGCAGTGTTTTGCATTAATGTTATACACAGTTGTTTAAAACTCCATCAATCTAAACCATAAAGTTTAATTGTGACTTTACTGTTCCTTTTAAAAGCAGACATTTACTATGTATTTAAGTCTATGTAAAATTTTTGCTAAATCATATTTGCAATTTACCAGACATGTTGCCTCTAATATGCCCTAAAACTAACATTTCTTTCCATTTGGTCTACAAACCGAGCTTATCTCCCAAACTTAATGTAGCATTAAAGATATTTTCCATTGCTGCATCTAAGAGAAGGCATTTTAAATTGTATAATCGTTTTTATAAACCATGTTACTGTATTAAAAATACACAATTTTTTTTGTTTTTATGCTGGTGTGAGGTGTCACTGCCGACAAAGAAGTCAAATGAATGTGCTTTGTTCTTTCTGGTATCCTTTGTTGAAAAGCATACCTGGGTAGGCTCAGCAGCATTGCCTACTGGGAGCTCACCCTATGTCTTTTGCCAGCTCTCAGTAGTGCATTGCTGCTCCTGAACCTACCCAAGTATGCTTTTCAACAAAGGATGCCAAGAGAATGAAGCACATTTGATAATAGAAGTAAATTGGAAAGTTGATTAAAATTGTATGCTCTATATAAATCATGAAATAATAATCTGCTAATTTTTCAACAAATAGTATAATTTATTAAGTGATGTTTATGAGACCAAAACCCTGTCTTCAGAACATCTGACTTAGGAAGGGGATTTATATCCCTTAAATAAATGGCACTTTATTGAAAACCCCAGAGAGTGCAGGCTTTGTCTGTCTCTGGATTATACCTCAAGCAGCCCTACCCACAATATTTCCGGTAACCGTGATGTTTAATATTGTTAAGAAAGTGCTTGCTGTCAAGTTGTGGCCTTCTGGGGATCTAATATGTTGGCGCTTCATAAATAAAGTATAAAAATAATAATAACTGAGCTTGAGAAAAATTTGGCTCAAAAATAGACTAAACTGAACATTTGGTTTGGCTCATGTTATGGCAGCAGGGTTAATTTTTCTGCTTCCCTGTTTTACTGGATGGTCCCTTTGGGCCATTTTGACAGTTTGATTTTTCTCTCCAAAGTTTTGCATACGCCAGATTACGATGCGCACATAACTACTTAATTCCCAAAGATGAATGTAAGTGTAACTTCAGAAATATTGTTATTCAGCACTTTGCTTGCCAGCAGACTTTACCAGTTTGTATTAAACTTTTGCCTCTTGGAATCTAATTTTGTTCGCTTTGGAATTTTCCTTGTCCCAGTCATACCAGGCTGTAATTTATCCCTAGTAGTAGATGTTAGATTTCGTAAATCAATAATCTTACAGTTCCAGCCACTGTATATCATCCAGAGCTATAAAAATAAGTCACTTTCCCTAGTTTTCAACACGCAAACAAAAATCTGGAAAGTATTTATAACCAGCTTTTTACAATTAAGTCTCGTGTAGCGCCTCTAGCTTTTGTCAGTTTGAGGTTAATTCTTTTATCCGGGAATGAGGAGCAAACTGAACGTATTGAGTCTATAGTTTCAAGACACTGGTTAGCCAACAACAATGGCAACAAAATTGCTCTTGAACAAATGTGTATTCATTACACCAATAAACCCCAGATGTTTGGATATGACTTTGCCACTTTGTATACTTGGCACACGTTTCCCCTAAAATAATGTTCATCAGCTTTGTTTGTTTTTTGCATTTGTACTGTCAAAAAAAATCATATTTTCACTTTTTTTAATTTTATTTATTTTTTGACAATTGAAAAAGTTGATGAGTAAGTCAGTATGTTAATAGATTTGTTTTCACATAGTATTGACTCCCTATGTGATGTTTAGCTAATATATTCTAAGTTTTTCATACAAAATGATGTTTTCAAATTCACTATCGATGCAGTTTGTGTAATAAAAGGGAAACGGGTCATGGTGTGTGTGTTATATTCCTGGCAAAGGCTGTTGACCTTCATTTCATGTCTCCTGTTTGTGGCTTGTTTTATTGAGTTGTAGGAATTGCTCTGGGCTGCATCATATGTTTGCTCCAGAGACGGACACTTACTTAGCACACTCACAATAGCCAAACATCCTCTCTCCCCCTACAGTTACACCACAGCAAATGCTGAATCTGATTATGACCGTGAAAGCAGCAGAGGAGGGAGCGAGGAGGAAGAAGAAGATGAAGTCAGTTGTGTGACTGTGAGAACAATGCGCAGGGACTCTGTGGAACCGGTCACTGACGATGAAGAAACAATGCTGGCTGCTGACCATGTAGATGAAGACCTGGCTCTTCTGCTGCACAAGTCAGATCAGTTACATAGGGGGGACACTGAGCAGAAACGGGAAGCATTCCATCTCCTGAGCAATAATAAATTATTGGTACAAATATTTTTTTTCTTTCATTTATAAATTTGGGCAGACATGTTGAAGCACTTAAAGTTTTGGCCTCAAAACAAGATGAATTGATTCCATACCAAACTTCTTTCATTCCTAATGTTGGACAAAACTTCACCTGGGCACTAGAACTTGGAAACAGCAATGTGTGTCATTTCTCATTCATTGGTTATAGAGATTTCTAGATGGTATAGGAGCAAGTCATTTCAAGTATATTAAATCACCTTCTCAAATGTCTGCTTATATGTGAAAGGCAATCAGTATTTTTAGATGGTCAATGCCCATTGGCTAACAAAGTAAAATTAGTTAAAATGTTGTACCTTCCCTAGTGTGAAAGTCTAATCTTATCACAGAGATCTATGAACATTAATCCCTTAAAACTTGTAACAAACTTAAAGGGCCATAATTGTTTAAATACTTGCAACAATACAAGTATTGTTTGGGAATCTGTTGGCGCTCTACAAATAACCAATAATAATTGTTTGGGACCCACAGAGCATTGCTGATTCAGAGCAGAAACTGCTGCTTATCCAGTCAGCAGCGCTACTCGTACAACTAACGCTGCTTACTGGATCAGCGCCAGTTTCTGCTCGGGCCCAGCAGTACTCTGAATTCAGAGCAATACTTTTACTGTGTGTTTAGTTCTTTTGCATGGGCTAAACACAGTAATGCAGGGTCACTAGTATTAACCCCTTTATGACACAGACGTACCATGTACGTTGTGGAGAAATGCGTTCTTGATACGTGCCTCACTTCAGGAGGCATTGAAAATAATATTGAGGTCTCATCACTGTTGGCGAGAGCCATGCTAGTTAACTACTTACATTGAAAACAACAGCCAACATACATGGTACAAAGGCTGCTGTTATAAGGGGTTAAATTTACATGCTATAATGAATTAGAGCATGTAATTTGTCGACTGCTATGGCATTTTATTACATTTTAAGCTATTGATAGTAGTGAAAATAATTTAAGCTCCTAATTGTGATTCACCGTGCAGAATTTCTATCAACCCTGCACTGACCTAAGTTATTTTGAGGTTTAACTGTTTTTAGAAATGATCAAAGATGTTCACTTTGTGCCTGTTACTCATGAGTATTTGTTACAATCTAAATCCTTGTATATAACAGACCAGCTTTCATGGGGCAATCTAATGTAATAGTAACATAAATACAGATTGTTAGAGCATTTTGTTATTAAAAAAATGACTAATTTCTGATCATTTCATTAATCGCTGCAAGTGAATTAGACAGACATTGGTGCTCCCAGGCATAGTGTGTTACAGCTCCTTAGCAGGGCATAGCTGATGAGCCAACCAGAAGTAGCTATATAATTAACCTTCTTGCAGTGGTTGAACGTGTAGTCATACAAATGGATTTTAATAATAATAAAGGTTATGATTTGTTACACAAGAAACTCGTTCATGGATAGACTGATGAGATTAGGTAGAGAAATACTGGTGGGCTATTTGAGAAGATTTTAGAAACACTGATTTTAGTGCCCCCCCCCCCCCCCACACACACAATTATAACAATGTCAAGCTTAGTTTCTCCAACATAGGTGTGTCCGGTCCACGGCGTCATCCTTACTTGTGGGATATTCTCTTCCCCAACAGGAAATGGCAAAGAGCCCAGCAAAGCTGGTCACATGATCCCTCCTAGGCTCCGCCTTCCCCAGTCATTCTCTTTGCCGTTGTACAGGCAACATCTCCACGGAGATGGCTTAGAGTTTTTTAGTGTTTAACTGTAGTTTTTATTATTCAATCAAGAGTTTGTTATTTTAAAATAGTGCTGGTATGTACTATTTACTCTGAAACAGAAAAGAGATGAAGATTTCTGTTTGTAAGAGGAAAATGATTTTAGCAACCGTTACTAAAATCGATGGCTGTTTCCACACAGGACTGTTGAGAGGAATTAACTTCAGTTGGGGGAACAGTGAGCAGACTTTTGCTGCTTGAGGTATGACACATTCTAACAAGACGATGTAATGCTGGAAGCTGTCATTTTCCCTATGGGATCCGGTAAGCCATTTTTATTACAGAAAGAAAAAAAGGGCTTCACAAGGGCTTTTTAAGACTGTAGACATTTTCTGGGCTAAATCGATTTATATATAAACATATTTTATACTCCATAGCCTTGAGGAATTATTTTAATCTTGGGAATTTTGTAAAATAACCGGCAGGCACTGTATTGGACACCTTATTCTCTAGGGGCTTTCCCTAATCATAGGCAGAGTCTCATTTTCGCGCCTGTATTGCGCACTTGTTTTTGGGAAGCATGACATGCAGATGCATGTGTGAGGAGCTCTGATACATAGAAAAGACTTTCTGAAGGCGTCATTTGGTATCGTATTCCCCTTTGGGCTTGGTTGGGTCTCAGCAAAGCAGATACCAGGGACTGTAAAGGGGTTAAATATAAAAACGGCTCCGGTTCCGTTATTTTAAGGGTTAAAGCTTCCAAATTTGGTGTGCAATACTTTTAAGGCTTTAAGACACTGTGGTGAAATTTTGGTGAATTTTGAACAATTCCTTCATACTTTTTCGCAATTGCAGTAATAAAGTGTGTTCAGTTTAAAATTTAAAGTGACAGTAACGGTTTATTTTAAAACGTTTTTTGTACTTTGTTATCAAGTTTTTGCCTGTTTATTATGTCTGAACTACCAGATAGACTGTGTTCTGAATGTGGGGAAGCCAAGGTTCCTTCTCATTTAAATAGATGTGATTTATGTGACACAAAATTTAGAGAAAATGATGCCCAAGATGATTCCTCAAGTGAGGGGAGTAAGCATGGTACTGCATCATCCCCTCCTTCGTCTACACCAGTCTTGCCCACACAGGAGGCCCCTAGTACATCTAGCGCGCCAATACTCCTTACTATGCAACAATTAACGGCTGTAATGGATAATTCTATCAAAAACATTTTAGCCAAAATGCCCATTTATCAGCGAAAGCGCGACTGCTCTGTTTTAGAAAATACTGAAGAGCATGAGGACGCTGATGATATTGGTTCTGAAGGGCCCCTACACCAGTCTGAGGGGGCCAGGGAGGTTTTGTCTGAGGGAGAAATTTCAGATTCAGGGAAAATTTCTCAACAAGCTGAACCTGATGTGATTACATTTAAATTTAAATTGGAACATCTCCGCGCTCTGCTTAAGGAGGTGTTATCCACTCTGGATGATTGTGAGAATTTGGTCATTCCAGAGAAACTATGTAAAATGGACAAGTTCCTAGAGGTCCCGGGGCCCCCCGAAGCTTTTCCTATACCCAAGCGGGTGGCGGACATTGTAAATAAAGAATGGGAAAGGCCCGGTATACCTTTCGTCCCTCCCCCCATATTTAAAAAATTGTTTCCTATGGTCGACCCCAGAAAGGACTTATGGCAGACAGTCCCCAAGGTCGAGGGGGCGGTTTCTACTCTAAACAAACGCACCACTATACCCATAGAAGATAGTTGTGCTTTCAAGATCCTATGGATAAAAAATTAGAAGGTTTGCTTAAAAAGATGTTTGTTCAGCAAGGTTACCTTCTACAACCAATTTCATGCATTGTTCCTGTCACTACAGCCGCGTGTTTCTGGTTCGATGAGCTAGAAAAGGCGCTCAATAATAATTCTTCTTCTTATGAGGAGATTATGGACAGAATTCGTGCTCTCAAATTGGCTAATTCTTTCACCCTAGACGCCACTTTGCAATTGGCTAGGTTAGCGGCGAAAAATTCTGGTTTTGCTATTGTGGCGCGCAGAGCGCTTTGGTTAAAATCTTGGTCAGCGGATGCGTCTTCCAAGAACAAATTGCTTAACATTCCTTTCAAGGGGAAAACGCTGTTTGGCCCTGACTTGAAAGAGATTATCTCTGATATCACTGGGGGCAAGGGCCACGCCCTTCCTCAGGATAGGTCTTTCAAGGCCAAAAATAAACCTAATCTTCGTCCCTTTCGCAGAAACGGACCAGCCCCAAGTGCTACGTCCTCTAAGCAAGAGGGTAATACTTCTCAAGCCAAGCCAGCCTGGAGACCAATGCAAGGCTGGAACAAAGGAAAGCAGGCCAAGAAACCTGCCACTGCTACCAAGACAGCATGAGATGTTGGCCCCCGATCCGGGACCGGATCTGGTGGGGGGCAGACTCTTTCTCTTCGCTCAGGCTTGGGCAAGAGATGTTCTGGATCCTTGGGCACTAGAAATAGTCTCCCAAGGTTATCTTCTGGAATTCAAGGGGCTTCCCCCAAGGGGGAGGTTCCACAGGTCTCAATTGTCTTCAGACCACATAAAAAAACAGGCATTCTTACATTGTGTAGAAGACCTGTTAAAAATGGGAGTGATTCATCCTGTTCCATTAGGAGAACAAGGGATGGGGTTCTACTCCAATCTGTTCGTAGTTCCCAAAAAAGAGGGAACATTCAGACCAATCTTGGATCTCAAGATCCTAAACAAGTTTCTCAAGGTTCCATCGTTCAAAATGGAAACCATTCGAACAATTCTTCCTTCCATCCAGGAAGGTCAATTCATGACCACGGTGGATTTAAAGGATGCGTATCTACATATTCCTATCCACAAGGAACATCATCGGTTCCTAAGGTTCGCATTCCTGGACAAGCATTACCAGTTTGTGGCACTTCCGTTCGGATTAGCCACTGCTCCAAGGATTTTCACAAAGGTACTAGGGTCCCTTCTAGCGGTGCTAAGACCAAGGGGCATTGCAGTAGTACCTTACTTGGACGACATTCTGATTCAAGCGTCGTCCCTTCCTCAAGCAAAGGCTCACACGGACATTGTCCTGGCCTTTCTCAGATCTCACGGGTGGAAAGTGAACGTAGAAAAAAGTTCTCTATCTCCGTCAACAAGGGTTCCCTTCTTGGGAACAATAATAGACTCCTTAGAAATGAGGATTTTTCTGACAGAGGCCAGAAAATCAAAACTTCTAAACTCTTGTCAAATACTTCATTCTGTTCCTCTTCCTTCCATAGCGCAGTGCATGGAAGTAATAGGTTTGATGGTAGCGGCAATGGACATAGTTCCTTTTGCGCGCATTCATCTAAGACCATTACAACTGTGCATGCTCAGTCAGTGGAATGGGGACTATACAGACTTGTCTCCGACGATACAAGTAAATCAGAGGACCAGAGATTCACTCCGTTGGTGGCTGTCCCTGGACAACCTGTCACAGGGGATGAGCTTCCGCAGACCAGAATGGGTCATTGTCACGACCGACGCCAGTCTGGTGGGCTGGGTGCGGTCTGGGGACCCCTGAAAGCTCAGGGTCTTTGGTCTCGGGAAGAATCTCTTCTACCGATAAATATTCTGGAACTGAGAGCGATACTCAATGCTCTCAAGGCTTGGCCTCAGCTAGCAAAGGCCAAGTTCATACGGTTTCAATCAGACAACATGACGACTGTTGCGTACATCAACCATCAGGGGGGAACAAGGAGTTCCCTGGCGATGGAAGAAGTGACCAAAATCATTCAATGGGCGGAGACTCACTCCTGCCACTTGTCTGCAATCCACATCCCAGGAGTGGAAAATTGGGAAGCGGATTTTCTGAGTCGTCAGACATTTCATCCGGGGGAGTGGGAACTCCATCCGGAAATCTTTGCCCAAATTACTCAATTGTGGGGCATTCCAGACATGGATCTGATGGCCTCTCGTCAGAACTTCAAGTTTCCTTGCTACGGGTCCAGATCCAGGGATCCCAAGGCGACTCTAGTAGATGCACTAGTAGCACCTTGGACCTTCAAACTAGCTTATGTATTCCCGCCGTTTCCTCTCATCCCCAGGCTGGTAGCCAGGATCAATCAGGAGAGAGCATCGGTGATCTTGATAGCTCCTGCGTGGCCACGCAGGACTTGGTATGCAGACCTGGTGAATATGTCATCGGCTCCACCATGGAAGCTACCTTTGAGACGAGACCTTCTTGTTCAAGGTCCGTTCGAACATCCGAATCTGGTCTCACTCCAACTGACTGCTTGGAGATTGAACGCTTGATCTTATCAAAGCGAGGGTTCTCAGATTCTGTCATTGATACTCTTGTTCAGGCCAGAAAGCCTGTAACTAGAAAAATTTACCACAAAATATGGAAAAAATATATCTGTTGGTGTGAATCTAAAGGTTTCCCTTGGGACAAGGTAAAAATTCCTAAGATTCTATCCTTTCTTCAAGAAGGTTTGGAGAAAGGATTATCTGCTAGTTCCTTGAAGGGACAGATTTCTGCCTTGTCTGTG
Source organism: Bombina bombina (assembly GCF_027579735.1). Lineage (NCBI taxonomy): Eukaryota > Metazoa > Chordata > Amphibia > Anura > Bombinatoridae > Bombina > Bombina bombina. The sequence goes on from NC_069499.1 coordinate 236,994,660, forward strand.
TTACTTCACAAAAAGCTGGCAGCTGTGCCAGATGTTCAAGCCTTTGTTCAGGCTCTGGTTAGAATCAAGCCTGTTTACAAACCTTTGACTCCTCCTTGGAGTCTCAATTTAGTTCTTTCAGTTCTTCAGGGGGTTCCGTTTGAACCCTTACATTCCGTTGATATTAAGTTATTATCTTGGAAAGTTTTGTTTTTGGTTGCAATTTCTTCTGCTAGAAGAGTTTCAGAATTATCTACTCTGCAGTGTTCTCCTCCTTATCTGGTGTTCCATGCAGATAAGATGGTTTTACGTACTAAACCTGGTTTTCTTCCGAAAGTTGTTTCTAACAAAAACATTAACCAGGAGATAGTCGTGCCTTCTTTGTGTCCGAATCCAGTTTCAAAGAAGGAACGTTTGTTGCACAATTTGGATGTTGTTCGTGCTCTAAAATTCTATTTAGATGCTACAAAGGATTTTAGACAAACATCTTCCTTGTTTGTTGTTTATTCTGGTAAAAGGAGAGGTCAAAAAGCAACTTCTACCTCTCTCTCTTTTTGGATTAAAAGCATCATCAGATTGGCTTATGAGACTGCCGGACGGCAGCCTCCTGAAAGAATCACAGCTCATTCCACTAGGGCTGTGGCTTCCACATGGGCCTTCAAGAACGAGGCTTCTGTTGATCAGATATGTAAGGCAGCGACTTGGTCTTCACTGCACACTTTTACTAAATTTTACAAGTTTGATACTTTTGCTTCTTCTGAGGCTATTTTTGGGAGAAAGGTTTTGCAAGCCGTGGTGCCTTCCATCTAGGTGACCTGATTTGCTCCCTCCCTTCATCCGTGTCCTAAAGCTTTGGTATTGGTTCCCACAAGTAAGGATGACGCCGTGGACCGGACACACCTATGTTGGAGAAAACAGAATTTATGTTTACCTGATAAATTACTTTCTCCAACGGTGTGTCCGGTCCACGGCCCGCCCTGGTTTTTTAATCAGGTCTGATAATTTATTTTCTTTAACTACAGTCACCACGGTATCATATGGTTTCTCCTATGCAAATATTCCTCCTTTACGTCGGTCGAATGACTGGGGAAGGCGGAGCCTAGGAGGGATCATGTGACCAGCTTTGCTGGGCTCTTTGCCATTTCCTGTTGGGGAAGAGAATATCCCACAAGTAAGGATGACGCCGTGGACCGGACACACCGTTGGAGAAAGTAATTTATCAGGTAAACATAAATTCTGTTTTTCTGACCTTTTTAACACACACACATTTATAACAATGTCAAGCTTAGTTTTCTGACCTTTTTAGAAACTCCCTGTGTTTTCAACTTAATGAAACTGACTTACCTTCTGTATGTTTTCTTTAAGTATGGGGACCATCAAGATTTTCTATGGCGGCTAGCTCGTTCTTATAGCGACATGTGTGACATTGCCCAAGACAATGAAGAAAAGAAATCATATGCTTTAGACGGTAAGCTTCAATATTTTTAATATTAATAATAAAAGTGATATTAAAGGGACAGTATACACTCATTTTCATATAACTGCATGTAATAGACACTACTATAAAGAATAAGATGCACAGATACTGATATAAAAATCCAGTATAAAACAGTTTAAAAACTGTCAGTTTGGCTCTTTTGAAAAGGTAGCTGGAAAGCCCACTGCAAGTGGCAAATAAGACACTCTCCCCCTTCTTTTGCATATGAAAAGACCCTTTACACAAACAGCAGCAAGCTGGAGAAGGTAGCTGACGGTATTCACATAAAGCTTTGGGGCTTGGTTAGGAGTCTGAAAATCAGAGCAATGTTATTTAAAAATAAGCAAAACTATACATTTATTTTTAAAAAAAACTTTATGGGCTATATAAATAGATCCTCTACAAAACATTTATGCAAAGAAAAAATGAGTGTATAATGTCCCTTTAAGACTATGGCTGCAACAACTAATTGGTAAGATTGATCATAAGAATAGTTGTCAAAGAATCTCATTATCAATTAGGGGGTCAGCGATTAGTTGGTTTATTGCACAGCAACAGCTGCTTCAGTCCGATGAACTCCTGCACATGGTATTGTGAAAACATTTTTTTTTTTTTTTTTTTATATCCGATTAATCGGATAGAAAAAAGATAAAAAATCTTAGTTGCAGTAGATCATCAGATTAAAGCAGCTGGTACTGTGCTACTGACCAACTAATCGCTGACCACCTAATTGATAATAGATTTGTTGACAACCATTTTTATGATCAAACTTACCGATTAGTTGTTGCAGCCCTAATTAAGACTTATATTTACAAAACAATTAATTCATAAGCTTTATGGTCCCAATCATTTAGTCACGGCTTATGGTGCAGTTGTGTCATTTTCTGCTTTTATATCTTTTAAAGCAATTCTTTATGAAAAAGAATGATCTTACCTTGTCAGGAATGTAAGTCATTTATAGTGATGGTAAATCCAAGCATATAACAAACGCTAGGACTTACCATCCCTAAAAATAATGTGGAATTTAAATGATCAGATATGTAAAAAAAGAGTGCTAAACTCACCCTTTGCTCTCCTTCACTGAGGTGACATTTGCACCTCTGAACCAATAGCCGTGCGTGTCAACTGAAAGTGTTCTGTATACTAGCACTGCTATTGTTTTAGAAGTGAAAGCGACAACTTATTGGTAGAAGAGCAATGTAACGTGGGCGGCCGGAGCCGCTGAGTTTAGCGATGTGCAGCAGCAAAGTCAGGGTGAGTTTTTACACATCTGATCATTTAAACTCCACTTTAAGTGATGGTAAATCTGAGCATTTGTTAAAAGCTCGGATTTACCATCACTTTAAATAATGTATTTGGTCATGACTATTAAATGTAAACAGTTAATATTGCACCCCTACGTTCTATGCTGCTCACAAGGAAAGCAGCATACCTACAAATTGCATAATTGCGTTGTGATTCTAAACTCAGGTCTTCTCTCTTCCTTCCCGTAACAAGCTCTCCCATCTGCTAATCATTATCTCTTCACCAAAGAGGTCTAAGTACATCTTGCTAAATGCTTCCCTTGTTTCTGTCCAGTTACGCGTTTTTTAAGCTTCTGCTTGTTCAGTTATTTGTTTGTATTGCAGTGATGTTTAACCACTTCGGTAATGGAAGAAAGTGCGTTTGGTTTGTAAGCTCGCTAGGGCGCAGGGCTCTGTAATTGTTCTGTCCCAGGCTGCCTTCCCTGTGTTGTCTGTTTATTATACTACCTGTATAGTACTGCAGAATCTGCTGCAGCATTGCAAATAACAGTAATATCCATAATGTGATTGTTTTGCCTATTTTTTTTATTTTCTTAACATAAGCTAAAAGCATCTGATCAAATATTTTCTAAAATGAAATATTATTTTTCACTCAGCTTTCCAGCAGGTGTCTATGTTAGGATATATGCATATATAAAGGTACATAACAGCCAATAGTACACTGGGGCTGTACACTGGTGTCTACCTTGGAGCTTACACAGGAACTTATTGGTGGATATACTCTGTGTACTTGGTTGTCTGTCATTCAGGCACAACAACGTACTTACAATCTGCAGCTAAGAATGTTCACAGTTCACCACCCACAGGTGTTGTTTACACTGCATTGTAATATTATTCTGTGACTCTACAAATTATTATTGACTTTCATTCTCTGCAATGCAAAAAAATAAATGTTTTATAAGCATTTAAACTGTCATTTTGTTAAATTAGCATTGTTTTGCATTTCATGGGCATATTCTTTGAAAAGCCTTCTGAGTATGTTTAGCTGATCTCTTTTGCTATAGCCAGTCAGGGACAGAGATAAAGAAAGGTATTGTAATGGTATTTAAGGATTACAGCATACATATCACTTGGTAAATAAAGACCTGCACTCCAATCCTCAAATATTTGAGTGAGCAGCCACCAGGGTGCTATATCAAAGATTATACAAAAACAGTCACTAATAAGATATAACTCACTGTAGAATTTTCAGAGATTAAAACGATCCCATAACGTTTCGGTGCCAACCAGCACCTTTATCAAATGGTTCAAACAGTTCCTTCAGGCAGATGACAAAGCCTGACATCCACAGGGAAAAACAAAATTTTTTTTTTAATATAAATGCTAAGTTTTATTTTTAAACCCAGTGAGTGCTATCTTATTCGTGACTGTTTTCATATATATAATAAATGTAACAATAAGAGGCCGCCATTTGTGTAAGAAGGGACGTAATCTATGGGCTGTGTTTAGTCTTACATCATATTGTTCTACAAAGAGTTGTCTCATCAACATGCGTTTAAACTGGGCTATAGTCGGGGGTTGCCTAGATATCCATTTATTGAGGATGCAATGTCTAGCTAATAATGTACACAGTGTGAGCAATCTGTGATATTTTTTGTGGGTGTCATCCCACTTAAAAAGATAAATCTCAGCTGTGGTCAATACTAACTCAATGTCAAATGTAATTTTTATCCAGTATTAATAGTGTCCCCAAAACCGTCTGATGATTGGGCATGTATAGAAATAGTGTTGGAATAATGGGGATAGGCTGCTACACTTGACACACTAAACAGGAAATCGGTTGTTCCATTTCTTTCTAATGACACGGTGAGTCCACAGATATTCTAATTACTATTGGGATATTCACCTCCAGGCCAGCAAGAGGCAGCAAAGAACACCACAGCAAAACTGTTAAATATTGCCTCCCTTCCCTCCATCGCTTCCTCTCAAGCTTTGGCTGGGGTCTCCTTGCAAGACATTGTTTCTCTCATGTCTTCTGCAGTTTCTGATGCATTGTCTGCTTTTCCTATACTACAGGGAAAGCACAAGAGGAAGTCTAAAGAATCAATGCGTAAGGTGTCTGACTCGGTCGTGGCTATTCCGAATATTCCCTCTCATAGATCTGATGGGGAGGATTCTTCGGTAGCATCTGAGGGTGAGATCTCAGATTCTGACAGTGTAATTCCTTCATCTGATGCTGAATTTGTATCCTTCAGGTTTAAGCTAGAGCACCTCCATTTACTACTCAAGGAGGTTTTGGCTACTCTGAACGACTGACACTGCTGTCGTTTTCAACCCTACAAAATTAGCAAACTTAACAAGTACTACGATGTACCTTCCATGCTGGAATGTATTCCCGTACCAAATCAGGCTACAGAAATTATTGTTAAGAAAGGAGAAAGAAGATGTCTTGGCAAACGGTCCACAAGGTGGAAGGGGCAATTTCCACTTTAGCTAAGAGAACCACTATTCCCATAGGATAGCTGTTCTTTTAAGGATCCTATGAATAAGAAACTGGAGGGTTTTCTTAAGAAAATGTATGTTCACCAGGGGTTACAATGGCAACCTGCGGTGTGTATTGCTACCGTTTGTAGTGCGGCGGCATACTGGTTTGATGCGCTGTCTGATTCCATTCAAACAGACACCCCCCTTGAAGAGATCCAGGACAGGATCAAGGCTCTTAAATTGGCTAATTCTTTTATTTCTGATGCTTCCCTCAATAAGCAGAACGGACTTCAGTGTAATTTTCGTTCCTTTCGAAACTTCAAGGGTAAACCTTCTTCTCCCTCTACAAAACAGGAACAGTTCAAACCTGCCTGGAGACCCAACCAATCTTGGAATAAGGCAATGCAATCCAAGAAGCCTGCTAATGAATCAAAGTCAGCATGAAGAGTCTGCCCGATCCGATCCAGGACCGGATCTTGTGGGGGCAGACTTTCCTTTTTCGCTTGGGTTCGGGATGTTCAGGATCCTTGGGCGATAGATATTGTGTCCCAAGGATACAAACTAGAATTCAAGACCTTTCCCCCCAGGGGCAGATTTCTTCTCTCAAGATTATCTGTCGACCAGATAAAAAGAGAGGCGTTCTTATGTTGTGTTTGGGATCTATCCGAAATGGGGGTTATAGTTCCTGTTCCAGTACAGAAGCAGGGTCTGGGATTTTACTCCAATCTGTTTGTGGTTCCCAAGGGAGAGGGAACCTTCAGACCAATCTTGGATCTCAAGAGTCTAAACAAATTCCTCAGAGTACCGTCCTTCAAAATGGAAACTATTCGTTCCATTCTTCCTTTAGTTCAAGAGGGTCAATTTATGACAACAGTAGATTTTAAAGGATGCGTACCTTCATGTTCCCATCCACAGGGATCATCACAAGTTTCTGAGATTTGCCTTTCTCCACAAACACTTTCAGTTTGTGGCTCTTCCCTTCGGACTTGCTACAGCTCCCAGAATTTTTTCAAAGGTTTTGGGATCTCTGTTGGCAGTGCTCCAGTTACAGGGTATTGCAGTGGCGCCTTATCTGGACGACATGGTTCAGGCCTAGTCCTTTCAACTAGCAATCTCCCACACGGAGATGCTTTTATCCTTCCTGCGTTCTCATGGTTGGAAGGTGAATCTGGAAAAGAGTTCCTTAATTCCATCTACAAGGGTAGTCTTCTTGGGATCCATAAAAGATTCAGTTCTAATGAAGATATTTCTGACAGAGGTCAGAAAATACAAGATTTTTGATTCTTGTCTTTCTCTTCAGTCCTCTCCTCAGCCATCAGTGGCTCAATGTATGGAGGTAATAGGTCTGATGGTAGCCGCCATGGATATTATTCCTTTTGCTCGTTTCCATCTCAGACCTCTGCAATTATACATGCTCAGGCAGTGGAACGGGGATTATGCGGATCTGTCTCTGTAAATTAATTTGGATCAGATGACGAGAGATTCTCTTCCTTGGTGGTTGTCTCAGCATCATCTCTCCCAGGGAACTTGTTTTCGCAGACCTACCTAGTGACAACGGACGCCAGCCTGATAGGTTGAGGGCAGTCTGGTGCCTTCTAAGGCCTCAGGGGACATGGACTCTGGAAGAATCTGTTCTCCCATAAACATTCTAGAGCTAAGAGCAATCTTCAATGCTCTTCTGGCCTGGCCTCAATTAGCTTCTGCCCGGTTTATCAGATTTCAGTGGGACATCATAACCTCAGTGGCTTACATCAACCATCAGGGTGGAACTCAGAGTTCTTTGGCCATGAAAGAGGTGTCCAAGATTATTCAGTGGGCAGAGACCCACAACTGTTGTCCATCTACGAGCCACATTCCAGGAGTGGACAATTAGGAAGCGGATTTTCTGAGCAGACAGACCTTTCACCCAGGAGAATGGAAATTTAATCTGGAAGTGTTTTCCAACTTGATTCTCAAATGGAGACAGCCGGATCTAGATCTCATGGCATCTTGTTAGAATGCCAAGGTCCCGAGGTACGGGTTGAGGTCCAGGGACCCTCAGACGGTTCTGATAGATGCTCTGGCAGTTCCTTCGAACTTCAGTCTTACATACCCATTTCCTCCGTTCGCTCTCCTTCCTCGAGTCATTGCTTGGATCAAGCAAGAGAGAGCATCAGTGATTCTCATTGCTCCGGCGTGGCCTCGCAGGATTTGGTATGCAGACCTAGTGGAGATGTCATCTCTCCCCCCTTGGAAGCTTCCTCTAAGGAAGGACCTTCTACTTCAAGGGCCCTTCCTTCATCCAAATCTAGTTTCTCTGAAGCTGACTGCTTGGAGATTGAACGCTTAATTTTATCTAAGCGTGTTTTTTTCGGATTCGGTCATTGAGACCATGATTCAGGCTCGCAAGCCTGTTACCAGGAAAATGTACCATAAGATATGACGAAAATATCTGTATTGGTGTGAATCCAAAGGCTACTCTTGGAGTAGAGTTCGGATTCCTAGGATTTTATCTTTTCTCCAAGAAGGTTTGGAGAAGGTTTTTATCGGCAAGTTCCTTGAAGGGTCAGATTTCTGCCTTGTCTATTTTGTTACATAAATGTCTGGCAGTGGTTCCAGATGTTCAATCGTTCTGTCAGGCCTTGGTCAGAATCAGGCCTGTGTTCAAACCTGTTATTTCTCCATGGAGTCTTAATCTTGTGCTTAAGGTTCTTCAGCAGGCTCCGTTTGAGCCTATGCATTCCTTAGATATTAAGTTGTTATCTTGGAAGGTTTTGTTTCTTGTTGCTATTTCTTCTGCTCGTAGAGTCTCTGAGCTCTCGGCTTTACAGTATGAGTCTCCGTACCTTATTTTTCATTCGAATAGTTGTTTTACGTACTAAATTAGGTTTTCTTCCTAAAGTAGTTTCAGATTGGAACATTAATCAGGAGATTGTTGTTCCTTCTTTATGTCCTAATCCTTCTTCACATAAGGTATGTCTTCTGCACAACCTAGATGTGGTTCGTGCTCTGAAATTCTATTTACAGATGACTGAGGATTTTCGTCAGTTTTCTGCTCTGTTTGTAGTTTTTTCTGGGAAACTTAAGGAGCAGAACGCTATCGCTACTTCTCTTTCTTTGTGGCTGAAGAGTATAGTTCGCTTTGCCTATGAAACTGCTGGACAGCAGCCTCCTGAGAAGGTTACGGCTCATTCTACGAGGGCTGTTTCCTCTTCCTGGGCATTCAAATTGAAGCTTCTGTGGAACAGATTTGCAAGGCTGCAACTTGGTCCTCTCTACACACTTTTTCAAAATTCTAGCCCCTCCCTTATCATCTGTGTCCTCTAACTTGGGTATTAATTCCCATAGCAATTAGATGATCTGTGGACTCACCGTGTCATTAGAAAGAAAACAAAATTTATGCTTACCTGATAAATGTATTTCTTTCTTGACACGGGGAGTCCACAGCCTGCCCTGTTTTTGTTGACAGGGTATTTTTTTGTTATGTTATAAACCTCAGGCACCTCTGCACCTTGTTGCTTCCTTTTTTTCCTTTACTTTGGTCGAATGACTGGAGTTGGAGGGAAAGGAGGTGATATTTAACAGCTTTGCTGTGGTGCTCTTTGCCGCCTCCTGCTGGCCAGGAGGTGAATATCCCATTAGTAATTAGATGATCTGTGGACTCACCATGTCAAGAAATAAATAAATTTATCAGGTAAGCATAAATTTCGTTTTTGATTATCTGTGTGGTAACACAGAGTGTTGCCTGTTTTGTGCGATCTAAGCTGTCTTTTATATCCTTTATCCTCATCTCTGTAGGGATATCAGTGTTTTTCTTTGTCAGTAAGTTAGTATGAATTAGAGGTTCTTTCTGTTTTACTAGTTGTGTATAGAAGTTTGATAAAGAGAAGCTCTCCATATGGAACAAGGTCTGCGAGATAGCAAAAGGTGGTCTATCCCAAAATTTTGTATTGGATGCTTGCAGGGTTGATACATAATGTCTTAGTTGCAGGTATGCATAGAAATGCCGGTTTGGAATTTGAAATCTAGGATCGCACTCTGTGTTGAAACGGATCCAACACATCTCCGACTACCCCGAGACCAAGACCCTTCCAGACGCGGAACGGCTCATGGTCGTTCCTGGCCGGAAAGTCAGGGTTTCCTACTAAAGGAATAAATTTAGGGGTAGGGCAACAGACTTTTAGATATTTATGAATCATACACCAAGCTCTTAATGGGTTTCGATACAGTACACTATTGGCAACCGAGGGCGGCAAAGTCTTTCTATTGCTATATGGAAGATAAGCTACTGCCAAGGGCGCTATCATTGCTTCTTCTAACTTCGCATCGCAGAAATGACCCGTGTGAAGCTGCCAATCGGTTACCAGTCTGGCCAAGGCCGCCCAGTTATACAGCTTTAGATTTGGAAGGCCGAGACCTCCTTCAAGGTCAGAAAGTTGCAGTTTGTCTGCGGCTATCCTTGGCCTGCCCCCTCTCCAAATGAAGCGAGACACAGCCCGCAATAGTAGACTCAGATCTGTTTTGGTCATGAGAAACGGCAGCATGAGCAATGGATAAAGTATTATGGGTAGAATTGTCATTTTAACCAGGTTAATACGGCCTGACAACCCCAAAGGGAGGTTAGCCCAATTTGCTAGTTGTGAGGAAAGTTGTAAGCATTTGTCAGATATATTAATTTTATACATTTTTGATGGGTCTCTGTGAAGACGGATGCCCAGATAAGTGAGGCCATCTGCGACTTCCACAAATGGGTAGTTGTGCCTAGAGTTTGGGTGTTTGTGCAGCCATAACACTTCTGACTTAGACGTGTGTATCTTATATCCAGAGAAGCTGCCGAACTCTGCAATTGCTTGTAGTATGCGTGGCACATGGGTTTGTGGTGTGTCTACAAACAGCAGCATATCATCCGCGTATAACGCCAAATAAAGAGGGACACCTCCCACCGTAATACCCGGCAATAATTGTTGTAGCTTCAATGTGAGTGGTTCCAACGCCAAGTTGAATAATAATGGCAATAGGGGGCAACCCTGACTGGTGCCCCTTTGTAGTTGAAAGTAGTTTGAAAAAGCCCATTAGACAGAATACGTGCCACAGGAGACTTGTATATTTTGCCAATAACATCTAGAAAAGGGCCCTCAAAACCAAATCTCTGCATGGTGTTTAGCAAGTGGGGCCATTCCACTCTGTCAAAGGCCTTCTCCGCATCCAAGGATAGCAGGAAGGCCTCAGACGTACCTTTCATTTCACCATTCCTCCCCAGGGACCAGTAGTTGTCAATGACCTGTAGCACTCTGCGGAGGTTAACCACGGAAGTACGCTTAAAAACAAAGCCCGTTTGATCCGCATGTAACAGATCCAGGAGGATCACTCTTAGTCTATTCGCCATGAGTTTCATGAAAAGTTGTAGTCGGTGTTTAATAGCGATATTGGTCTATAAGATCTGGCAAGGAGTGATCCTTGCCCGGTTTGGGGATGAGGGTGACGTGTGCCGATGTGAAGTTCCTAGAGGGAGGGGTCTCTGTTAATAGAAAGGTGTTGTATAGCCTAGTCAGTGTGTTAGTGAGCTGCGGTTGGAGAGACCTATAAAATTCAACAGGTAGTCCATCTGGACCTTGTGCCTTGCCTGTCTGTATGGTTCGTAGAGTGAGCATCAGTTCCTCGCTGGTTATGGGGGAGTTTAAGTTATTTAGTTGGTCTTGTGTCAATTGAGGTAGTTTCAGTGACCTCCAGAACTGGGTCTGGGTCCTCTTGGGTGCTTGGTCTTGTCGTGTATATAGTTGTGCAAAGTATTGCACAAAACAGCGGGCAATGTCCTCGGGCTTGGTATGGGTCTTACCCTGCCCTCTCAGTGCCGCCACCTTAGTCTTTACCGTCTGTGGTTTTGTCAGGGTTGCTAACATTTTACCTGCCCTACTGCCAAATCTATAAAACCTGCCCGCCGTTTTTAACAGACCTGCTGAGGCATGTTGTTTCGCAAAAGCCTCACGATCTGCCTTTGCAGCTATGTAAGTATCATATGTCGTCTTTGTCTTAGTCTAGAGATACATTTGATTTGCTTGTCCCAACTGTTTTTGTAGAGTTTTATATCTATATTGGGTTTTGTACTTTAATTTAGAGACGTATGAGATTATAGCACCCGTTAACACCATTTTCGTTGTTTCCCAGAAAAGCTGGGTGTTATCCACATGTGCTGCATTGTCAGTGAAGTAGTCCGTCCACGAGTGTTGCAGGAATTTAATAAATGCTTCTGAGTTCGGCAGGTATGTGGGAAATCTGAGAGTGTTTCTATTCGCACGTGGTTCACAAAACCCCAATATCAGTTCTACTGGTGCATTGTCAGATATTAATATGTCATGTATCTTGCATTGGTGTACCTCTGCAACTAATTTGTTAGCTATCAAAAATAAGTCTATTCTAGATAGGGTGTGTTTAGCCCTAGATAAACATGTATAGTCTTTACCCTCTGGGTGTTGTAGTCTCCATATATCACATGTACCCAGGTCTGTATCAAACATGTCGAAGATTTTTGTTTCGTATCTAGCTTTATAATTTTTTTGGGTCCACTATGCAATGGTGCTCCAGCCAGAGTCTATCTAAGTTATGTGTGGGGGAGATATTAAAATCGCCGCCTATTATCAGATTTGATCCTATGTGTGGGGTTAAGTTTTTTTAGCAAATCCTTCCAGAATCCTATCATTCTATGATTAGGAGCATATAAATTGCAGAATACATAATCAATTGAGTTCACCATAGCGTGAACTATCATAAATCTACCGTCTGTATTTTTGTGTGTGTGGTTTATACCAACCGTAAGTCTCTTTCCAAACGCAATGGCCAGACCACGACTGGCACTAGTATGGGATAGAAATGTTACCTGACCTACCCAATCTCTTTGTAGTTTTTGATGCTCAGAATCAATTGGATATAGCTTTACTCCAGGAGACACATCTATTCCCATTTTCCTGAGATGGGTAAGGATTAACTTACGTTTTATCAGCGAATTGAGGCCTCCCACGTTCCACGTTACTATTTTAAGTGACTTATCTATCTAGAGAAAGGGAGAAAAAAAATTATATAAATAATGATAGGGATAGGAAAGAAGAGGGAGCCGGTAGGAGGGGCTAAGCGTACAGACGCGTGTGGAGAACGCTGCCTGTACCTGGAGGCCTGAGGAAACATTGCGGCGTCGAGTGCCTATAGGCGGGCTGAATTACCCCGTCCAGGATTCGCAAAGGCCGAAACGGAGACCGGTGGCCACCGACAGTTGGCCTGATCTGGGCTGAAAGACCTTGCTGAAGAGGTGGCCGACCGATCACCGGGAGGAACACACTAACCGCGGGGACCCACAAAGGGAGTGGCGAGCGGTAGTAGCGGTGAGAGCGCCCAGGCACCAGGCTCCTGCCCCTGGGGAAAACAAGAAGGTGACAAGACATCTGGGTCACCGGCTCAGGAAGGACCCTACGGGAACCTGAGCATAATATCTATTGCGGCTACCGTCAAGTCCCAATTATAAAAGGGAAACACAAGAGGAGAGAGCTTGCTGCTCTAGAGAGTAACAGAGGCTGAAACCACTCCATAACTAAGATAAGTGAAAACCTATTAACTGTCATTCTTTTGGAACTTGCTTCTTTTTACTCCAGTCCTGCTTGGAAAATTGGGTATAGAAAGGGGGGGGAGGGCCAGGTGTATATCCATATCTAAGATACTAAGGGGTGCCTGCGAGAGTAGGACCTGGCAATGATTGTCCTATCTCCCCCCCTGATCTATTTTTGACCCATAGTGAACAAGGTGAAGTAAAAGCAATGAGAAGGGAGGAAGAAAGGAAAGAGAAGATCAATAAAAAGGAGTAAGGGAAAGAAAGAGAAAGAAGAAGGGGAGAAGTGAGAAAGAGGAAAAAAAAAAACTCTTTAAAGAATCTCTAACTGAGGACTGAGTAGAATAGAGACTATTGCTGGGATAAACATCACACCATTAAATAAGCAGAGGATCTTCAAAGAAATATTGGTCAAAAGGTTTAAGATATCCTATCTGTAAAAAAAAAAAAAGAGAAAAGAAAAGAAGAGGGAAGGGGAAAGAAAAAAGGATGTATATATATCAAAGGACTCTGAAGCTCAGATATTGAAGTATAGAGGGTTACCTTAGTATTGTATATATCCCACCTTTGATATTGCTATTGATTATTATTGATATTGATGACAAGATAATGAGGGTTATCTTAATACTATATTAGGGGGATAAATGCGAGACAAAACTCTGATAATATATATCAAATGTGAGTCTACTTCAGCAAAAAGGTTTTGTGGTCTTAGAATATGATAAATGTGTGATAATACATGTGGGTATTTTGTGTGGCCCTTATATCTCCCAGACGCAGGAGTAACTAATATACAATTAACATAGAATACGTATTGCCTGTGCAGTTCTTACACTGTGGGGGAAAAGGATAGCATAAATTGGAGGCGAGAAAATCTAAGGTACACCCCCCAATTAGAATTAAGGTCCCAAATAGTATCTTTTAAAAATTAAGCTCTACTATAAGTTTTCTTATAACTAAAATAAACTGTGAACATAGGGGATAGTCCTAGAAGAAAGCACACCAACCGTAGGGCATACTTTATATTGTAAAAGGAACGTCCCCCACTCCCAGACATAGGAGTGGGTAAAGTATTGTATAGGTTGTTTGTACAAATTCTTGCACTGTGGGAGGGTAAGCATAGTATAAATTGTGTGTTGAAAAATCTAAATTTCCCTGTCAGTTAGAGATAAGACTATAAGTGGAATTTTTTAGAAGTTCAAATTCACTGCCTATGATAAAATATCATTGAGGTAAAAGGACACAATATCAAAGGAGTTGATTGACATATATTGAGATACTTATTCCAGGATTGATGTTTAAGATAGAGTAATATGATACACAATACACATAGGGTCTAAGTAAACAGGAAAAAAAACTGAATTTATGCTTACCTGATAAATTACTTTCTCCAACGGTGTGTCCGGTCCACGGCGTCATCCTTACTTGTGGGATATTCTCTTCCCCAACAGGAAATGGCAAAGAGTCCCAGCAAAGCTGGTCACATGATCCCTCCTAGGCTCCGCCCACCCCAGTCATTCGACCGACGGACAGGAGGAAATATATATAGGAGAAACCATATGATACCGTGGTGACTGTAGTTAGAGAAAATAATTCATCAGACCTGATTAAAAAACCAGGGCGGGCCGTGGACCGGACACACCGTTGGAGAAAGTAATTTATCAGGTAAGCATAAATTCTGTTTTCTCCAACATTGGTGTGTCCGGTCCACGGCGTCATCCTTACTTGTGGGAACCAATACCAAAGCTTTAGGACACGGATGAAGGGAGGGAGCAAATCAGGTCACCTAAATGGAAGGCACCACGGCTTGCAAAACCTTTCTCCCAAAAATAGCCTGCGAAGAAGCAAAAGTATCAAATTTGTAAAATTTGGCAAAGTGTGCAGTGAAGACCAAGTCGCTGCCCTACATATCTGGTCAACAGAAGCCTCGTTCTTGAAGGCCCATGTGGAAGCCACAGCCCTAGTGGAGTGAGCTGTGATTCTTTCAGGAGGCTGCCGTCCGGCAGTCTCATAAGCCAATCGGATAATGCTTTTAAGCCAAAAGGAAAGAGAGGTAGAAGTCGCTTTTTGACCTCTCCTTTTACCAGAATAAACAACAAACAAGGAAGATGTTTGTCTGAAATCTTTAGTAGCCTCTAAATTGAATTTTAGAGAACGGACTACGTCCAAATTGTGTAACAAACGTTCCTTCTTTGAAACTGGATTCGGACACAAAGAAGGTACAACTATCTCCTGGTTAATATTTTTGTTGGAAACAACTTTCGGAAGAAAACCAGGCTTAGTACGCAAAACCACCTTATCTGCATGGAACACCAGATAGGGCGGAGAACACTGCAGAGCAGATAACTCTGAAACTCTTCTAGCAGAAGAAATTGCAACCAAAAACAAAACTTTCCAAGATAATAACTTAATATCTACGGAATGTAAAGGTTCAAACGGAACCCCTTGAAGAACTGAAAGAACTAGATTTAAACTCCAGGGAGGAGTCAAAGGTCTATAAACAGGCTTGATCCTAACCAGAGCCTGAACAAATGCTTGAACATCTGGCATAGCTGCCAGTCGTTTGTGTAGTAAGACAGATAAAGCAGAAATCTGTCCCTTAAGAGAACTTGCAGATAATCCTTTCTCCAAACCTTCTTGTAGAAAGGATAGAATCTTAGGAATCTTTATCTTGTTCCATGGCAATCCTTTGGATTCACACCAACAGATATATTTTTTCCATATTTTATGGTAAATTTTTCTAGTTACAGGCTTACTAGCCTGAATCAGAGTATCTATTACAGAATCTGAAAACCCACGCTTTGATAAAATCAAGCGTTCAATCTCCAAGCCGTCAGCTGGAGGGAAACCAGATTCGGATGTTCGAATGGACCTTGAACAAGAAGGTCCTGTCTCAAAGGTAGCTTCCATGGTGGAGCCGATGACATATTCACCAGGTCTGCATACCAAGTCCTGCGTGGCCACGCAGGAGCTATCAAGATCACCGAAGCCCTGGGAATGAGAGGAAACGGTGGGAATACATAAGCTAGGTTGAAGGTCCAAGGTGCTACTAGTGCATCTACTAGAGTCGCCTTGGGATCCCTGGATCTGGACCCGTAGCAAGGAACCTTGAAGTTCTGACGAGACGCCATCAGATCCATGTCTGGAATGCCCCATAATTGAGTTATTTGGGCAAAGATTTGCGGATGGAGTTCCCACTCCCCCGGATGGAATGTCTGAAGACTCAGAAAATCCGCTTCCCAATTTTCCACTCCTGGGATGTGGATTGCAGACAAGTGGCAGGAGTGATCCTCCGCCCATTGAATTATTTTGGTCACTTCTTCTATCGCCAGGGAACTCCTTGTTCCCCCCTGATGATTGATATATGCAACAGTCGTCATGTTGTCTGATTGAAACCTTATGAATTTGGCCTTTGCTAGTTGAGGCCAAGCTTTGAGAGCATTGAATATCGCTCTCAGTTCCAGAATGTTTATCGGGAGAAGAGATTCTTCCCGAGACCATAGACCCTGAGCTTTCAGGGGTTCCCAGACCGCGCCCCAGCCCACCAGGCTGGCGTCGGTCGTGACAATGACCCACTCTGGTCTGCGGAAGCTCATTCCCTGTGACAGATTGTCCAGGGTCAGCCACCAACGGAGTGAATCTCTGGTCTTTTGATCTACTTGAATCGTCGGAGACAAGTCTGTATAATCCCCATTCCACTGTCTGAGCATGCACAGTTGTAATGGTCTTAGATGAATTCGTGCAAAAGGAACTATGTCCATTGCTGCAACCATCAATCCTATTACTTCCATGCACTGCGCTATGGAAGGACGAAGAACAGAATGAAGTACTTGACAAGAGCTTAGAAGTTTTGATTTTCTGACCTCTGTCAGAAAAATCCTCATTTCTAAGGAATCTATTATTGTTCCCAAGAAGGGAACTCTTGTTGACGGGGACAGAGAACTTTTTTCTTTGTTCACCTTCCATCCGTGAGATCTGAGAAAGGCTAGGACGATGTCCGTATGAGCCTTTGCTTTTGACAGAGACGACGCTTGAATCAGGATGTCGTCCAAGTAAGGTACTACTGCAATGCCCCTTGGTCTTAGAACCGCTAGAAGGGACCCTAGTACCTTTGTGAAAATCCTTGGAGCAGTGGCTAATCCGAATGGAAGTGCCACAAACTGGTAATGCTTGTCCAGAAAAGCGAACCTTAGGAACTGATGATGTTCCTTGTGGATAGGAATATGTAGGTACGCATCCTTTAAATCCACGGTAGTCATAAATTGATTTTCATGGATAGTAGGTAGGATCGTTCGAATAGTTTCCATTTTGAACGATGGAACCTTGAGAAATTTATTTAGGATCTTGAGATCCAAAATTGGTCTGAATGTTCCCTCTTTTTTGGGAACTATGAACAGGTTGGAATAAAAACCCATCCCTTGTTCTCTTATTGGAACTGGATGAATCACTCCCATCTTTAACAGGTCTTCTACACAATGTAAGAATGCCTGTCTTTTTATTTGGTTTGAAGATAATTGAGACCTGTGGAACCTTCCCCTTGGGGGTAGTTCCTTGAATTCCAGGAGATAACCTTGAGAAACTATTTCTAGCGCCCAAGGATCCTGAACATCTCTTGCCCAAGCCTGAGCAAAGAGAGAAAGTCTGCCCCCCACCAGATCCGGTCCCGGATCGGGGGCCATCCCTTCATGCTGTTTTGGTAGCAGTGGTAGGCTTCTTGGCCTGCTTACCCTTGTTCCAGCCTTGCATTGGTCTCCAGGCTGGTTTGGGTTGTGAAGAATTACCCTCTTGCTTAGAGGATGTAGAATTAGAGGCTGGTCCGTTTCTGCGAAAGGGACGAAAATTAGGCTTATTTTTAGCCTTAAAAGACCTATCCTGTGGGAGGGCGTGGCCCTTTCCCCCAGTGATGTCTGAAATAATCTCTTTCAAATCAGGTCCAAATAATGTTTTACCCTTGAAAGGAATGTTAAGCAATTTTGTCTTGGAAGACACATCCGCTGACCAAGACTTTAGCCAAAGCGCTCTGCGCGCCACAATAGCAAACCCTGAATTTTTCGCCGCTAATCTAGCTAATTGCAAAGCGGCATCTAAAATAAGAGTTAGCCAATTTAAGTGCTTGAACTCTGTCCATAACCTCCTCATACGAAGATTCTTTATTGAGCAACTTTTCTAGTTCCTCGAACCAGAAACACGCTGCCGTAGTGACAGGAACAATGCATGAAATTGGTTGTAGAAGGTAACCTTGCTGAACAAAAATCTTTTTAAGCAAACCCTCTAATTTTTTATCCATAGGATCTTTGAAAGCACAACTATCTTCGATAGGAATAGTAGTGCGTTTGTTTAGAGTAGAAACCGCCCCCTCGACCTTGGGGACTGTCTGCCATAAGTCCTTTCTGGGGTCGACTATAGGAAATAATTTCTTAAATATAGGGGGGGGGACAAAAGGTATGCCGGGCCTTTCCCACTCTTTATTTACTATGTCCGCCACCCGCTTGGGTATAGGAAAAGCGTCGGGGGGCACCGGAACCTCTAGGAACTTGTCCATCTTACATAACTTCTCTGGAATGACCAAATTGTCACAATCATCCAGAGTAGATAATACCTCCTTAAGCAGTGCGCAGAGATGTTCTAATTTAAATTTAAATGTCACAACCTCAGGTTCAGCTTGATGAGAAATCTTTCCTGAATCTGAAATTTCTCCCTCAGACAAAACCTCCCTCATGGCCCCTTCAGATTGGTGTGAGGGTATGACAGAACAATTATCATCAGCGTCCTCTTGCTCTTCAGTGTTTAAAACAGAGCAATCGCGCTTTCTCTGATAAGTAGGCATTTTGGATAAAATATTTGCTATAGAGTTATCCATTACAGCCGTTAATTGTTGCATGGTAATAAGTATTGGCGCACTAGATGTACTAGGGGCCTCCTGTGTGGGCAAAACTGGTATAGACACAGAAGGGGATGATGTAGTATCATGTTTACTCCCCTCATTTGAGGAATCATCTTGGGCAATATCATTATCTGTGGCATTACTGTCCTTACTTTGTTTGGACACTATGGCACAATTATCACATAAATTTAAATGGGGAGACACATTGGCTTTCATACATATAGAACATAGCTTATCTGATGGTACAGACATGTTAAACAGGCTTAAACTTGTCAACAAAGCACAAAAAACGTTTTAAAATAAAACCGTTACTGTCACTTTAAATTTCAAACTGAAAACACTTTATTACTGAATATGTGAAAAAATATGAAGGAATTGTTCAAAATTCACCAAAATTTCACCACAGTGTCTTAAAGCATAAAAAGTATTGCACACCAAATTTCAGAGCTTTAACCCTTAAAATAACGGAACCGGAGCCGTTTTTACATTTAACCCCTATACAGTCCCAGCTATATGCTTTGCTGAGACCCAACCAAGCCCAGAGGGGAATACGATACCAAATGATGCCTTCTATAAGCTTTTTCAGTGATTCTTAGCTCCTCACACATGCATCTGCATGCCTTGCTCTCCAAAAACAACTGCGCATTAGTGGCGCGAAAATGAGGCTCTGTCTATAACTAGAAAAGGCCCCCATCTGAAAAAGGTGTCCAACACAGTGCCTGCCGTTTTTCTAAACAATCCCCAAGATTATAATAACCATTAATAGTTAGAATCTGCATAATATGCCTAGTAAAGCAATCGTTTTAGCCCAGAAAAAATGTCTACCAGTTTTTTAAGCCCTTTTGAAGCCCTTTATTCTTTTATGTTTAACTAAGAAAATGGCTTACCGGTCCCCATGAGGGGAAATGACAGCCTTCCAGCATTACATGGTCTTGTTAGAAATATGGCTAGTCATACCTTAAGCAGAAAAGTCTGCTAACTGTTTCCCCCAACTGAAGTTACTTCATCTCAACAGTCCTGTGTGGAAACAGCAATCGATTTTAGTAACTTCTGCTAAAATCATCTTCCTCTTACAAACAGAAATCTTCATCCTTTTTCTGTTTCAGAGTAAATAGTACATACCAGCACTATTTTAAAATAACAAACACTTGATAGAAGAATAAAAACTACATTTAAACACCAAAAAACTCTTAACCATCTCCGTGGAGATGTTGCCTGTGCAACGGCAAAGAGAATGACTGGGGTGGGCGGAGCCTAGGAGGGATCATGTGACCAGCTTTGCTGGGACTCTTTGCCATTTCCTGTTGGGGAAGAGAATATCCCACAAGTAAGGATGACGCCGTGGACCGGACACACCAATGTTGGAGAAAAGGGAAGAGGGGAAAGAGAGAAAATAAGAAAAAGAAAGGAAGAGGGAAAGGAGAAGAAAAGGAAATGGGTGAATAAAAAGGTTTGAAAATCACAGTTTTGTAGGAGGCAAGAGAAGTAGCACATGTTAATTGTAGATATAGGACACATCAGCACTATAAGCAGTGAACATACTGGTTAAATAAAATTTTAAAAACTAAGACTAAGAGGGTTTGTGAATAATAAAAGTATTTAAGTTGCTTTTGACACTGAGAGATAGAAGAATGCACTTTTTATACTAAAAGAAAAGAAAGAAAGGGAAAAAGGGGGAGGGAAGAGACTAGTTAGATTGGGGCTTTTTTTGTTTTTTTTTGTTTTGTCACTAGTAAATATAATCACTATAATTTTGTTACTCTCTTTTGGATATATATATGGAAAAATATCTAAATAAAAGTAAAACCACCTCACCAAATAAGAACCAAGAAAGAAAGGGGAGTAGAATTTCATTAGAACCCCATGGGGGAGCAGTGGAAACAAGTTTTATTCAGAACTCGAATAACGAAGAGTTAATAAAACAACTGGATGCATTATTTACGCCTAAGTTTGAGTTGATACAAAATAATATATCCACATTAACATTTGAGATCAAACAGTTCGCAACCAGACTAAACAGTGTAGAGCAAAGAATCTCAGACATTGAAGATGGGGCTATACAGAGGGAACAAGTTTTTCATACTATGTCCACTCAAATCGAAAGCATGAAAAATAAAATAGAGGACATAGAAAACAGGGCCAGGAGAAATAATCTACGCCTTATTGGCCTAACGGAAGAAATACAAGAAAATGACCTTAAAAGATTTGTGGAGGTAGAGTTAATGGGACTATGAAATATTAGAGCAGAAGACCACTATATAGTGATTGAACGAATTCATAGAATAGGCCCAGAGAGGAATGAGGAAGGGAGAAATAAAGGGAGCAGACCGATCATTATGAAATTACTGATTACTGAAAGATCCAAATTATGAACGCCTATAGAAAGGCAAATGGTGAAATTAATTATAAAGGAAAGAAAATCTTACTGTTTAATGATTTTTCATATGAAACATCAAATAAAAGGCATATGCTAGCCCCAATTTGTACAAAATTGATTCAAGAGGGATATCGAGCCAGACTCCTGTACCCAGCTAGACTCAGTGTCCAAACTAAGGAAGGAAACAAAATTTTTACTGAAAGTGACGAAGTTAATAAATTCTTAGAAAATCATAGAGACAGTCTGGAGAAGTAGGAAGAGCAAAGTAGGTATAATAGGTTATCATAGTGTAGTAATGGCTATAAATTTAAATAGCCTGACTGAATGTTTTTATTGGAGTGTCGCAGCCAATGTTATGTTTTTAG
This sequence comes from Bombina bombina, assembly GCF_027579735.1. NCBI lineage: Eukaryota > Metazoa > Chordata > Amphibia > Anura > Bombinatoridae > Bombina > Bombina bombina. The sequence continues at coordinate 237,016,043 of NC_069499.1, forward strand.
AAAAACTCAAATGTATAGAATTAAAGTATGGGGTTCATGGTGGGATCACCTTTTTTTTGTCTTTTCTCTTTTTTTTTTTTTTTTTTTTTTTGTTTTCTCTTTTTTTTTTTTTTTTTTTTTACCTGGGATTCCCCCCCCCTCTCCCCCCTCCCAACTCTTTCTCCTTACCTTAAGTAACTGGTAAAATGAGTTTGAAAATTGTATCATGGAATGTAGATGGGTTCACATCACCCATTAAACGTAAAGCTATTTTAAGGTATGCAAAGAAAATGGGAACCCAAATACTACTATTACAGGAAACACACTTGAAGGGAGAAGAGGCGGTCAAATTAAAAGGGGGATGGGTCAAAGAAGTCATATAAACCCCAGGATATCAAAGGAAGAAAGGAGTAGCTATACTACTTAGTAAAAGCTTAGAATATAAAATAGATCATTTAATTCAAGATGAGGAAGGCAGGTATATTATAATGGAAGTGGTAACGGAGGGAAAAAAAATTGTTATATGTAATGTATACGGCCCAAATGAGGAAGATATAGGATTCTGGCAGACCCTGAGGGATAAATTACTTAAATACTCCGGCAATACACTAATCATAGGAGGAGATTTTAATATTGCCACAAATAGTATATTGGATAGATGTAGAGATAGTACAGCGCAAACAGGGGGGAAGACATTGGACAAAACGACAATAGCTAGGAGAAAGAGAGAATCTAATATAATAAAGAAATTCCAACAAGACCTAAAAATTCTAGACAGTTTTAGAATCATGCATCCAGAAAATAGGGAGTATACATGTTGTTCAAAATCTAAAAAAAAACTTTTCTAGGATAGATTATTTTCTGGTCTCAGAGAAATTATCTGCTGCGGTACAAGAAACATATATAGATATGATAACAATCTCAGATAATGCCCCCATTGTAATTGTAATGAATCTTAAGAGTAAGGATAGGAAGATTAATCAATTCTTTTTCCCGAAATATTTGATAAAAAACACCAAATTTATAAACTTTCTAAAAGAGAAGTGGGCTGATTATAAACACTTCAATGAAGGTTTCTTAGATAAAACCCATATATTTTGGAATGCCGCGAAAGCAGTGCTTAGAGGAGAGATTACAACATACCTAATACAATCAAAAAAAAAAAATGAACTTATATAGACAACAAGTAACTAATTGTTTAATTAATAAATACTCTAACTATATACAGGAAAAAAATATGGCCAATTGGCAGAAATATATACAGGCTAAAAAAAATAGAGATAATTATCTATTGCAAAACGAAATCAACGAGAATATAAAATCTTGTACACAATTTTACAGATATGGGAATAAGGTAGGCAGCTTTCTTGCCCGTATAGACAAAAATCACAAGACTAAAAATTTTATAACTAAAATTAAAGATAAAGGCCAAATTTGGACAAGTACTGAAGACATACAAAAAGCATTTCTGGAGTATTTTACGGAATTGTACTCAACACAACCTATAAATCTAGATAGGAAGGAAAAATTCTGGGCCTCATTAACAAATCCACGATTAGAGAATAGTCAGTTAAGAAGTATTAACGAACCCATTACAGAAATAGAAATAAGTCAGACAATTAAAGCAATGGCGAACAATAAAGCAGCAGGCCCGGATGGTATGCCATCTGAGTTTTATAAAATTCTGAACGATGAAATAACTCCAACGTTAACTATCTTGTTGAATAAATTCTGGAATGGGCAGCTAAAACCGCTAGCAGATTTCAATGAGTCCACAATAATTGTAATACCTAAGCCAGGAAAAGATCCACAGTCAATTGATTCTTATAGGCCATTTTCACTTTTGAATATGGACTACAAGATATTAACCAGTATATTAGCTAAAAGGATACAAGTCTCACTTGATACTATAATACACCCTGATCAAACAGGATTTATGAAGGGAAGATCCTCAAATACTAATCTGAGGAAGGTCTTTTTAACAATTATAGACCATTGGTATAATAATAAACACAATAAGAAAATAAGTAAAGAAGATATTGCAATAGTATCATTGGATGCAAGTAAGGCCTTTGATTCCGTTACGTGGGACCATTTTATTACGTCTCTCAGAAAATTTGGGTATGAAGGGAACTGCCTTAATACAATTGAGATGTTGTATAGGGAGTCCAGGGCATCAATTGTTATAAACAATAAAACACCTTACTTCCCTCTTTTAAGAGGGACAAGACAGGGATGTCCCTTGTCCCCCCTGATCATTAATCTAGCTTTTGAACCTCTACTGATTGCCTTGAGGAACAATATACAAGGGATAGAGGTAGGGGGTAAGAATGTCCAATTGGCTGTATATGCTGATGATCTTCTGGTATTTTCTAGAAAGTCCTGTGAAAGTTTTAATCTAATTTGTCGAATCATAGATAACTATGGATCCTTCTCAGGTTATACCATTAATGGAAACAAATCTGAACTTCTATGGCTTCAAAAAAACCAGAGTTCAGAAGACAAGATCTTTAGGGAAGTGAGTAAACATATTACATATCTGGGGATTAAGATTTCTAATAACCCTATGGAATGGTATTCTTTAAATATTAGTAACGGAGCAAGGCAATTTTCTGAAACCCTTAAAAGATGGGCATCTCTCCCACTCTCTATTTCTGGCAAAATAAATCTGCTGAAGATGATTGCACTTCCAAGGTTACTATATCTTTTTCAGAATATACCTTTTTTAATTAAAAAACAGGAGATTAAGACAATCAATTCCGCGATCAAAGAGTATATATGGATGGGTAAGAAGCCCAGGATTAGTTATCAAAAACTAGTACTTAAAAAAGAATTTCTAGGCTTGGGACTCCCTAATATAGAAACATATAATTTAGCGGCGGTTACGAAGATTGCCCTAGACTGGCTCTTGGAGAGTAATCACTTCTCCCTTCTAGATATAGAAAGCGGTTTAATAAAATCTCTATGCCAAAAAAACGTTCTTCACTTAGAAATTAAAAATCTCCCAGAGTATGTTAAAAAAATAGACTTCTTCAAAGACACAATAGTGGCATGGCATAGGACATGTAAACTTTTAGGTTTAAAGCCCTTTGCAACTAAATTTTTGTCTATTGAGGGAAACCCAGGGTTTAAACAGGGTCTACACTCGGGAATCTTTGCATGCTGGAGAGAGAAGGGCCTATCTAAACTTATTCAACTAGTTAAAACTAATCAAGAGGTAGTGCAGGTTGAAGAATTTGAAGTAATTAGGAATAGATACCTTCTGGCAGATAGACATTTCTTCTCTTTCTTACAAGTCAGACACTACTGTTTGAAATTAATTCGACTACAAGGGAACAACTGGGAGCTTACAGCATTAATCCCGGTTATTAATCTAATCAAACAGGGTAAATATTCTATTTCACTCCTTTACAATCTAATAAATAATAGAAATTATAAACAATATATAGAGCTAGGGGTCGCAAAATGGAGAGATGTATTTTTTAAGAACCTTAGCACACAAATAATACTGAAAAGTGTAGAAAGGGTAGAACAGGCATCACTAGCTATCCCTATGCGGGAGCAACATATCAAGATAATGTGGATGGTATATATCACACCCGAGAAAATTGCTAAGTGGGGTGGCACTGGAGAGGGGGTATTATGTATAAAATGTAGACAACAAGGAACTAATTTGTTACATAGCTTCTGGTTATGTCCAGGAATACAAAGACTATGGGGGAAAGTAAACTACTGGCTAGGCAAGATATACGAGACCCAAATTACTTTACAAGCAGATCAGGTTATTTTTTTCCACTATAAGAAAGAACACTTAGTGATTAGAAAATTTATAACATTAGTAATTTTAATAACGAGGAATCTTATATTAAAAGGGTGGAAGAATCCCAAACCCCCAACTCTAACGATAAGGGAAAATATTCATCATCAATTCCTGATAGAACTTCAAGATACCTTGTTTCATATTGAAACTAATATCACCCGCTTTTTTGATAAATGGGGAAGACCTAGAAGAACAGAAACGAATAATTAAAAATTTTGAAAACACAGTGTACATAGAAAACTGTAGACTTAGAGGAGAATGGCTATTTGAGTAGGATAGTTGATCTATATGGGGAGGGGGGGGGGGGGAGCGGGAGGGAATACCCACTTTTTTTTGTTTTGTTTTGTTTATGTTTGGTTTTTATTTGTTTGTGTTGTGGGGGGAGTATACCCACTGGATAAGAGTTAAGCTGAACATTATATACGTCATATAGAAATTCTGAGAAGAGTAATTATTTACTCTTGTGGTTAAAAGTGAGTTTGATTGTTTTATTTATTTATTTTTTTCTCTTGCTCTTTTCTCTTGTGCGTTGTTGGTTGTTAGTTAAAAACGGAAAGGAGAGATGGGGCTATTAATTTATTTTGGATGGTAAACCTTGATACTATATCAAGATAAATACACTATATGATAGAATTTGAATTGATGGAAATAATGTAATACGTATGCAGATAAATATGTATCATATCTTGCTGGGAAAAAAAAAAAAAAAAAAAAAGGAAAGAAGAGGGAGAGGGAAGGAGGGCGGGATAGGGGAGGAGCGAGAATACATCTTTAAAGCAATCCACAGAATGTCCAGCTGACTTAACTCACCCAACAACAAGCCCAGATAACAGTATGCAATAACAGATTCCATCATCCCCAGTTCAATATCAGAAGAAGAGGTATCTAAGTGCACATTGTGGTCTCCCCAATGTCTGTGCTGGGGGTTCGTATGAAGTGGAGTGAGGGTGGGGCCTAACAATAGTAACCGCAGTGTTTCTATGTTGTGTAAGTAATGTCCTCTCCCCTTGTATGTGATCAGCATTTAGCCTAGTCTTGGGCCGGCCCTTAATGTTGACCAAAATGTACCTAATGTGGTTATTATTTGCCCCATCAATCTGAGCTATCCATAAAGTAGGGACACCAATGACAGTGTAATATCATCCAGTATACATGATGGGTGTATAAAAATGCAACATCTTTAATGTCAGTTATAACTGATGAGTAATTAGCGCTATACCTCATTATTTGTGAAGTTGTCTACGTCACTATCCTAGGTTGGAGTGATCCCCCACCCTTCCCAAGACCCAGAAGTCGTTTGTGGTGCTTCATTTTGTATCCCATGCCTCTAAGAGGACCGGTATTCTCCTTTAAGTTATAACATCTATAAATGAGGTTCCCTGTAAACAATAGCTCTAAAACGTAAAATCTAATAACATAAATAACATTAATCATAACAATAGTCATTACCTGTACTTGTACATTGTTTGATAAGTGTAGCAATGGAAAAAAATACAACAAATCAAGAATACATAACTGTTCAACATTACCCTGGAGGTATGGGCAGACTTCCAACCAGGGTCCTGTATCCTCTTAAATCGAGGATCCCTATTACTCCAGAGGATAACAATACAAAAACAAGACACAGCTATTCACTGTATTCTTTGGTGTTCAAGAGAGAGGCTTTCCAGCTCCATAGGGATTTCCTTTCACGTTGGTTGTTGATGGTTCTCAGTAGCCAGGTAGCTTTTTAGGGCTTGTGATGAGTGGAAAGGTTTGGCGCCATGAGGCGTTTGCAGCCGTAGTTTTGCTGGATACAGTAGAGCCACCTGCCTTCCTTGCTCATGTAATTGTGAGCATAGTGGGGCAAATTCCTTTCTCTGTCTCAACACTTCCATTGAGAAGTCCTGGAAAAGGAGAAGCCTTGAGCCCTCATAGAGTATCTCTTTATGTGTCTGATAGGCTCGCAGAATTTTCAATTTCTCCTGAATGTTCAGGCATTTGAATATAACCTGTCTGGGTCTGGCCCTTGCATGATCCAAAGTTCTTTCTGGCCCCACACGGTGAGCCCTTTCCACATCAATAGGCAGAATGTTGGTATGTTTGCCTAGCATCTTAAGGAATGTGAGCGCTGTAAATTCTAGCAAGTCTTTGCCCTTGACTGACTCCGGTACCCCCACTATACGTAGGTTGTTGCGACGACTTCTATTTTCTAAGTCGTCTATGCAATCTTGTAGTAATTGAGACTTTTTGACTAGTTGTTGTTTGACTGTGATATCTGAGGCAAACTGTCTGTCTTCTACCTCAGAGATTTTTTCATGTGTGGTGTAGCGCGTGTATTACAAGTTGAGCGAAACCCGGCACGCGCTAACCAAATATTGCAACCACGTTAACGTATTCTCACCATAGAAGTCAATGGAGAGCACAGATGGAAAAACCTAACACTTATTGCTGGCACGCTAACCCAACAGAAGTTACGAATATTCCACATTCACATGTTTTTCGCATACAGAACAATGTAATTTTTATTGTAAATACATATTTTTATATAAATATATATATAGATATATAGGTATAGATATATATTTTACATTAATATATATATATATATATATATATATATAAAATCCCTCATGTAGTGAATCCTCCTGAGACATCTGCCTGGGTGCTAACATGCAATAAATCTTTCCAATGAATGAAAGCACTCACAGGAATTCTTGATAGTGGGTTAACCAAAAGGCAACTAATGTGTGGGAGGAACGCACGCAATGCGTGTCAAAAAACCGGAAGTAGATTCATTTCCGGAAATGTGGATAACAGATAACCTCTCTGCTACTAATCGTTATACTAAAATAACTTCAAAGTGCATCCCTTAAATGTTTGGGACCATTATTGCAACGTGAACACATCACACAGTTTTGTTTAGCAGTGCACAAACTTACTTATCTTAGTGGTATTTTGAGCACCCTATGTCCATGTGTGGAACGCATATGTGTTTCAATAGACCGGAAGTGACCTCACTTCCGGTTTCACGAATCAAGTGAATAGCCCTTTTAAACTAAGTGGCACTTTAACTCACCAGAGTCGCTTACTGGTATATGCGGGGCTTAATATGGTAGCCGAAATGAATGTTAGAGAGCCTGTTATGAGCGTCACAGACTGTTTCGTAACACCGGAAGTGACATCGTCACCTGTGATTGACACTTGTTTTGACCAATCTCTATCCAGCAAGTGACTGTACTAAGATAGTGTATAATGGTTTTGTGTGTCAAATATATATAGTGTCAGCTGAAATAAAAATCATACAATGTGTCAGTGTATCATCTGAGGCTATGTATCAAGGGCAAATAGAGACATATGAATAAACAGTGTGTCAATTCTCACATGTCCCCCTGTGTTATGAAGCCTGCTCACTTCCACATCGAACAAAGCAGTTCAAAACCTTATCCCATGAATGAGACTTTGGATACTGTTAAGATTGCATAAATAGAGAGCATAACCACTTGTGAGTGAAAAAATAAAACATGAAAAGGTAAATACATATAACAGTCCAAGATAAATAATGTATATAATAATCTAATGCAGTAAAACATACATTTTGCATTTCGTATTCTAGTGGCCTAAACTACTAGCTATGAATACACCTGCATGCGTCCAGAAATTATATTCTGTATAGAATAATCCACACCTAAATGAACAAAAAATTAAAAACAAATGAAATGTATAGTGCAACTTGCATATGTGAAATAGCATCTCTATTCTCACTGGAATCAGACGCCTGTGTAAAAATCACAATTAAATGGAATACACAAAGATTGTGTTTTTGGTACATTATTATAGATAGTTACTCAACAGAGTATTCAAAGAACTCATAATACCGTCCTGGGAGGATTCATGTTGATCATAAAATGACCAGAGCTACCAGGGGGCACAGAGATTGCGAGTGATCCGCCTTGGAATAGGGGTGGTAGGGGCATGAACCAGGTCCACTCTCATGGCACCCTGTTCATCACACCAAAATCATGCAGCCCAAGAAGGATGTCTCCACCCAACGGTGTATGGCAGCCCTCACGCTACATGCACACAACCCTAACCAGCTAACGCACTCTAGTATGTTTCTGGTGCCATCACCTAGATCATGGCCCTAAAATCCGGAACTGAGTTCAGTCCTCCTGGGTAAATGGTTCCAAGGCGATAAATCCATTCTGCTTCACGTTTGAGCAACAGTTTGTTTCTATTCCCTCCTTTATCCAACGTTTTCACCAATAGATCCCTAAGATTTTTACTCCTTCTGTAGCCCACCATGGGTCTAACAAGCCGGTTGAAGGGTAGTTTGTTATCTGATGATAGGATAGTCCAGTGTTTGTTCAATATGTTAGCTACCCCTTTGTTATTTGGAGCAAATGTAGTGCTCATGATTAGGGGTGTCCTAGGGTCATCATTTCCTCCCTTCTTCCCCGTGGAATCTGTGTTCTTTACCTCCTCCAAAATGTTTTCAAGCATAGGTCTCCCATATCCTCTATTAAGGAATTTATCCTTCATTTCTTCTAACTGAGAGGCCCCCACTACCTTGTCTGTGTTATTTCTAGCAGTTCTCATAAATTGAGATCTAACTATACCTTTGAACAATGAGGGAGGATGGCAGCTCTCAGCCCTCAGAAGAGAGTTGCGATCTGTGGGTTTGGAGTATAATCTGGTGCCCAGTCTGTTCCCACTAATGAAAATGGAAATATCCAAAAAATGCAAATCCTGTTCCTCAATGTTAATCTTAAACCTAACAGTTGTGTCTGTGTTGTTCAGTCTATCAAACCATTAATTGAGCGTATCTCTACCCCCTCTACAAATAAGAATAACGTCATCTATGTAACGTTTATAAAAAATAATGGAAGAATTTAGATTTGACCATAAATACATGTTTTCAAACGCGGACATAAATGTATTGGCATACGCCGGGGCCATATTAGATCCCATGGCCGTGCCTTTGCGTTGAGCATAAAAAGTATCTTCAAATCTGAAAAAGTTCAGTTTAAGGCAAAGGTCAATCAGAGAGATAATAAACTCAATTGGTGGGCCCTCATAGCCATCAAATTCAATTAGATGTTCCCTGATAGCTTTTAAGCCCTCATTCTGTGGTATTATAGTATATAAATTATTTTATTATTATTATTATCGGTTATTTGTAGAGCGCCAACAGATTCCGCAGCGCTATAAACAAAGGGGAGTACAACAAAACAATTAAAGGGAACAAATGGGTAGAGGGCCCTGCCAAGAGTTGCACTGTTGTAATCCACTCTTAAGAAGGTGATCTACAAACAGCTGGACTCTTAGGCTTACATGCTAAGAGGGTTCAGGGGATAGCAATGGAGGAGTGGAACTGGTATAAAGTAAGGTTAGCATAGGTTGTATGCATCTTTGAACAGTAGAGTCTTTAGGGAGCGCTTGAAGCTTTCAAAACTAGGGGAGAGTCTTGTGGGGCGAGGCAGAGAGTTCCACAAGAGGGGAGCCAGTCTGGAGGAGTCCTGTAAACGGGAGTGCGATGAGGTAACCAGAGAGGAGGAGTTCATGAGCAGAGCGAAGGGGACGGGAGGGAGAGTATCTGGAGACAAGGTCTGAGATATAGGGGGGAGCAGTGCAGTTGAGGGCTTTGTATGTCAGAGTGAGAATTTTGTGTTTGATCCTAGAGGCAAGAGGAAGCCAGTGAAGGGATTGGCAGAGAGGAGCAGCAGATGAAGAGCGACGTGTAAGGAAGATCAGTCTGGCAGAGGCATTCATTATGGATTGTAAGGGAGCTAGGTGGCAGGTGGGGAGACCAGAGAGGACAGAGTTGCAGTAATCAAGGCGGGAAAGAATGAGAGAGTGGATTAAAATCTTAGTTTTGTCTTGTGTAAGGAAGTGTCTAATTTTGGATATGTTTTTAAGGTGGAAGCGGCAGGCTTTAGCCAAAGACTGAATGTGAGGAGTGAAGGAAAGATCAGAGTCAAATGTGACCCCGAGACATCGGGCATGCGGGGTAGGGGTAATGATGGAGTTGTCGACAGTTATAGAGATATTGGGGGTGGAGATTTTGGAAGAAGGGGGGAAAATGAGGAGCTCAGTTTTGGAGAGATGTAGCTTGAGGTAGTGGGAGGACATCCAGGAAGAGATGTGAGAAAGACAGTTAGTGACACGGGTTAGCAAGGAAGGAGATAGGTTTGGTGCAGAGAAGTAGATTTGGGTGTCATCGGCATACAAATGATATTGGAAACCATGGGACTTTATTAGGGAGCCTAGTGATGACGTATAGACTGAGAAGAGAAAGGGGACAGAGCTTTGCGGTACTCCGACAGAAAGTGGTGGCGGGGCAGAGGAGGCCCCAGAGAAGGCTACACTGAAGGCACGGTTTGATAGGTAGGGAGAGAGCCACTAAAGGGCTTTGTTACAGATGCCGAAGGATTGGAGGGTTTGGAGCAAAAGAGGGTGGTCGACAGTGTCAAAGGCTCCGGACAGATCAAGGAGGATAAGCAGAGAGAAGTGGCCTTTTGATTTTGCTGTAAGTAAGTCGTTGGTGACCTTAACAATAGCTGTCTCTGTGGAGTGATAGGGACGAAATCCAGATTGCAGCGGGTCAAGAAGGGAGTTTAACGTAAGGAAATGGGATAGGCGTGCATATACTAGTTTTTCAAGAAGTTTTGAAGCAAGAGGGAGGAGGGAAATAGGGCGGTGGTTGTATGGGGAGGTAGGATCAAGGGAAGGTTTTTTGAGGATAGGTGTGACCAGTGCATGTTTCATCGATGAGGGAAATGTACCAGTGCTGAGGGAGAGGTTGAAAATGTGTGTTAGTATAGGGGTAAGGGTAGCAGAGAGGGAGGGGAGTAGCTGTGAGGGGATAGGGTCAAAGGGACAGGTAGTGAGGTGAGAGTGTAGTATAAGTGCCGAAACTTCTTCCTCAGTAACAGGGGAGAATGAGCTAAGTTTCAGGTTATGAGGGTTGTGGTTGAGTGAGAGCATTTGAGGGGGGGGAGAGAATGGAATTATGTTGAGAGCTGATTTCATGTCTGATGGAGTCAATTTTACATCCAGACCCAATAGGTCGCCCTCCTGAATCTGTACTTGCATCAGAAGGGTTATCAATTCCTGGGTGTCTAGAAGAAATGATTTGGTATTTCTGACCATAGGCTGTAAGATAGTATCTATATATTGAGCCACTGGCTGAAAAATAGAACCCCAGGCAGACACGATTGGTCTACCCGGGGGTTTATGCAGGGATTTATGAATTTTTGGAATTGTATATAAAATTAGTGTCACTGGGTAATCTGTAATACAGAAGTCACGTATTGTTTCCTTGATAAAGCCATGTGTGTACCCCATCCATAACGAGTCATCTAGTTCCTTTTTGAAGGGAATGGTTGGGTCAAACGTTAATTTAGTGTTAGTTGTAGTGTCCCCTAATTGTAGGATAATGTCCTCTCTATAGTCACAGTAGTCCATAAGGACAATAGCTCCACCCTTATTGGCTGGACGAATGATTAAACTATAGTCAGACTGAAGTGTTTTAATGGCTGTTTGTTCCTCACTAGTGAGGTTGTTGGCCCATTTAGATTCTTGTCTGTCTAGTTCAAGTTCTTGTGTGATTAATCTCATGAATGTCTTGGTGGAGGGACTACAATTAGCTGGTTTCGAAAGTACTCGTTTTTTTACATTTATGAGTTACCTGGTTTGTGAGGGGAGGTGAATGTTGAAAATATTCTTTGAGTTTCAGGGTCCTCTGGTATTTATATAGATCCATTTTGAGGTCCAACTCAGAAATCTTTTGGCTAGGAATAAAGGATAAACCTTTATTAAGTAACTTATTTTCTGCTGTTGTGAGAGTGTGAGAACTCAAATTAATCACTATGTCATCTAGTGTCCCCTGCGTGCTTACAGCCTATGGTCAGAAATACCAAATCATTTCTTCTAGACACCCAGAAATTGATCACCCTTCTGATGCAAGTACAGATTCAGGAGGGTGACCTATTGGTGAGTCTGGATGTAAATAATTTATATACTATAATTCCACATGATGAGGGCTTAAAAGCCATCAGGGAACATCTAATTGAATTTGATGGATATGAGGGCCCACCAATTGAGTTTATTATCTCTCTGATTGACCTTTGCCTTAAACAGAACTTTTTCAGATTTGATGGGATCTAATATGGCCCGGCGTATGCCAATACAATTATGTCCGCGTTTGAAAACATGTATTTATGGTCAAATCTAAACTCTTCCATTATTTTTTATAAACGTTACATAGATTACGTTATTCTTATTTGGAGACGGGGTAGAGAAACGCTCAATTTATGGTTTGATAGACTGAACAACACAGACACAACTGTTAGGTTTAAGATTAACATTGAGGAACAGGATTTGAATTTGTTTGGATATTTCCATTTTTATTAGTGGGAACAGACTTGGCACCAGATTATACTCCAAACCCACAGATCGCAACTCTCTTCTGAGGGCTGAGAGCTGCCATCCTCCCTCATTGTTCAAAGGTATAGTTAGATCTCAATTTATGAGAACTGCTAGAAATAACACAGACAAGGTAGTGGGGGCCTCTCAGTTAGAAGAAATGAAGGATAAATTCCTTAATAGAGGATATGGGAGACCTATGCTTGAAAACATTTTGGAGGAGGTAAAGAACACAGATTCCATGGGGAAGAAGGGAGGAAATGATGACCCTAGGACACCCCTAATCATGAGCACTACATTTGCTCCAAATAACAAAAGGGTAGGTAACATATTAAACAAACACTGGACTATCCTATCATCAGATAACAAACTACCCTTCACCTGGCTTGTTAGACCCATGGTGGGCTACAGAAGGAGTACAAATCTTAGGGATCTATTGGTGAAAACAGATCTGAAAGCCTGCTACACAGCTCCACAAAAATCCAGTAGTAAGGGATGTTTTAGATGCCTGGGGTGTATCACCTGTAATGCAATGATCACCACAAGAACTTTCCATCATCCACATAATAACAAAGTTTACAGTATACGACATTCAATCACGTGTACCACTACCCATGTAGTGTACCTGTTGGTATGCCCATGCTCTTCTTTCTATGTGGGCAAGACCCAGGGTACAATGAGATAGAGGATGGCCAACCATCGTCTGGCCATCAGACAGGCCCTGGACACAGGACATTCCGAACAACCAGTGGCACGACATTGTCTCGCTGAAGGTCACCCTGTGTCATCCATAAGGATCATATTAATTGATCATATTCCAAAGTTGGATAAAGGAGGGAATAGAAACAAACTGTTGCTCAAACATGAAGCAGAATGGATTTATCGCCTTGGAACCATTTACCCAGGAGGACTGAACTCAGTTCCGGATTTTAGGGCCATGATCTAGGTGATGGCACCAGAAACATACTAGAGTGCGTTAGCTGGTTAGGGTTGTGTGCATGTAGCGTGAGGGCTGCCATACACCGTTGGGTGGAGACATCCTTCTTGGGCTGCATGATTTTGGTGTGATGAACAGGGTGCCATGAGAGTGGACCTGGTTCATGCCCCTACCACCCCTATTCCAAGGCGGGTCACTCGCAATCTCGGTGCCCCCTGGTAGCTCTGGTCATTTTATGATCAACATGAATCCTCCCAGGACGGTATTATGAGTTCTTTGAATACTCTGTTGAGTAACTATCTATAATAATGTACCAAAAACACAATCTTTGTGTATTCCATTTAATTGTGATTTTTACCCAGGCGTCTGATTCCAGTGGGAATAGAGATGCTATTTCACATATGCAAGTTGCACTATACATTTCATTTGTTTTTAATTTTTTGTGCATTTAGGTGTGGATTATTCTTTATAGAATATAATTTCTGGACGCATGCAGGTGTATTCATGGCTAGTAGTTTAGGCCACTAGAATACGAAATGCAAAATGTATGTTTTACTGCATTAGATTATTATATACATTATTTATCTTGGATTGTTATATGTATTTACCTTTTCATGTTTTATTTTTTCACTCACAAGTGGTTATGCTCTCTATTTATGCAATCTTAACAGTATCCAAAGTCTCATTCATGGGATAAGGTTTTGAACTGCTTTGTTCGATGTGGAAGTGAGCAGGCTTCATAACACAGGGGGACATGTGAGAATTGACACACTGTTTATTCATATGTCTCTATTTGCCCTTGATACATAGCCTCAGATGATACACTGACACATTGTATGATTTTTATTTCAGCTGACACTATATATATTTGACACACAAAACCATTATACACTATCTTAGTACAGTCACTTGCTGGATAGAGATTGGTCAAAACAAGTGTCAATCACAGGTGACGATGTCACTTCCGGTGTTATGAAACAGTCTGTGACGCTCATAACAGGCTCTCTAACATTCATTTCGGCTACCATATTAAGCCCCGCATATACCAGTAAGCGACTCTGGTGAGTTAAAGTGCCACTTAGTTTAAAAGGGCTATTCACTTGATTCGTGAAACCGGAAGTGAGGTCACTTCCGGTCTATTGAAACACATATGCGTTCCACACATGGACATAGGGTGCTCAAAATACCACTAAGATAAGTAAGTTTGTGCACTGCTAAACAAATTTGTGTGATGTGTTCACGTTGCAATAATGGTCCCAAACATTTAAGGGAAGCACTTTGAAGTTATTTTAGTATAACTATTAGTAACAGAGAGTTTATCTGTTATCCACATTTCCGGAAATGAATCTACTTCCGTTTTTTTGACACGCATGGCGTGCGTTCCACCCACACATTTCCACACTACACTATAGGACACAGGTGTGTTTTGTGAGTATTTTTTTTGATTATTGTTCACAGTATATATGTTTGTGTATTTGTCACTTTTTTTCATTCTGAGGAAGGGGTCAGTTTGAACCTCGAAAAGTCAATAAAAAGTTGTTGCCTTTTGGTTAACCCACTATCAAGAAGTCCTGTGAGTGCTTTCTTTCATTGGAAATATATATATATATATAGTATTTTGACCACATCATCCTCTTTATGCATGTTGTCTTACTCCAAGCTGTATAGGCTCGAAAGCCTACTACCAATTAAGCATATTAGGTGATGTGCATCTCTGTAATGAGAAGGGGTGTGGTCTAATGACATCAACACCCTATATCAGGTGTGCATAATTATTAGGCAACTTCCTTTCCTTTGGCAAAATGGGTCAAAAGAAGGACTTGACAGGCTCAGAAAAGTCAAAAATAGTGAGATATCTTGCAGAGGGATGCAGCACTCTTAAAATTGCAAAGCTTCTGAAGCGTGATCATCGAACAATCAAGCGTTTCATTCAAAATAGTCAACAGGGTCGCAAGAAGCGTGTGGAAAAACCAAGGCGCAAAATAACTGCCCATGAACTGAGAAAAGTCAAGCGTGCAGCTGCCAAGATGCCACTTGCCACCAGTTTGGCCATATTTCAGAGCTGCAACATCACTGTAGTGCCCAAAAGCACAAGGTGTGCAATACTCAGAGACATGGCCAAGGTAAGAAAGGCTGAAAGACGACCACCACTGAACAAGACACACAAGCTGAAACGTCAAGACTGGGCCAAGAAATATCTCAAGACTGATTTTTCTAAGGTTTTATGGACTGATGAAATGAGAGTGAGTCTTGATGGGCCAGATGGATGGGCCCGTGGCTGGATTGGTAAAGGGCAGAGAGCTCCAGTCCGACTCAGACGCCAGCAAGGTGGAGGTGGAGTACTGGTTTGGGCTAGTATCATCAAAGATGAGCTTGTGGGGCCTTTTCGGGTTGAGGATGGAGTCAAGCTCAACTCCCAGTCCTACTGCCAGTTTCTGGAAGACACCTTCTTCAAGCAGTGGTACAGGAAGAAGTCTGCATCCTTCAAGAAAAACATGATTTTCATGCAGGACAATGCTCCATCACACGCGTCCATGTACTCCACAGCGTGGCTGGCAAGAAAGGGTATAAAAGAAGAAAATCTAATGACATGGCCTCCTTGTTCACCTGATCTGAACCCCATTGAGAACCTGTGGTCCATCATCAAATGTGAGATTTACAAGGAGGGAAAACAGTACACCTCTCTGAACAGTGTCTGGGAGGCTGTGGTTGCTGCTGCACGCAATGTTGATGGTGAACAGATTAAAACACTGACAGAATCCATGGATGGCAGGCTTTTGAGCGTCCTTGCAAAGAAAGGTGGGTATATTGGTCACTGATTTGTTTTTGTTTTGTTTTTGAATGTCAGAAATGTATATTTGTGAATGTTGAGATGTTATATTGGTTTCACTGGTAAAAATAAATAATTGAAATGGGTATATATTTGTTTTTTGTTAAGTTGCCTAATAATTATGCACAGTTATAGTCACCTGCACACACAGATATCCCCCTAAAATAGCTATAACTAAAAACAAACTAAAAACTACTTCCAAAACTATTCAGCTTTGATATTAATGAGTTTTTTGGGTTCATTGAGAACATGGTTGTTGTTCAATAATAAAATTAATCCTCAAAAATACAACTTGCCTAATAATTCTGCACTAGTGTGCAGTACAGAGGCAAGCTGCTAAGGTAGTGGGTGTAAAGTTTGAGTAAACAAAATACAAAAACGATCCTTAAACTGCTGTAAAAGAGTAAAAAAAACACTAAACCACATTCATTAAATTATAATTTTCACTAACAGAATCCCTTTCAGCCTGTAATGCCCTAGGTGCTCTTCAAAGTAAATACACAGTTCAATGAATCGGATGGCACTCACAGGGTCGTAATCATCATAATCCATGTAATTGCATTTAAATGAATTATGATAATTAAGACCCTGTGAGTGCCTTCCGATTCATTGTACTGTGTGTATATGTGTATATATATATATATATATATATATATATATATAATTTTTTTATTTTTTTTTTACAGCAAACTATAAGAAAAGAAATAGGACATACAATTCAATGAACTATATAGGAGATAGGGAATCAAGCACTCTTTTATCAATTAATCAAAAGATGTAATATCTTAATAATGGAGTTACATCTCTAATCCATATATCACCAATAATCAAGACATAATATATGTATACCAACACATGACATCAAATTATTTAACCCTGAAGGTGTGCACACCTAGTACAAATAGCACAAAATATTCTAATGGTTTATAAATATTCCAAACACACTATACCCTAGCTGCACATACTATCCTATATTAGTGAGGGATAGTGTCAGGCAGGTAACATATGAGGTCTGAATGTGATGGAATATTGATAATGGACAGCTAGCACACAGTGGTCAGCTAGCACACAGTAGCAAATATTATAGGCAGTCCCATGCAATAAGCACAATGTTTAAGCGTAATGATACTGGAAAGCTAGCACACAGTGATCAGCTAGCTCACAGTGAAAAAATGTTATTAGCAATCCCATGCAAAGAGCACAAAAATTTCAGCGTTATGCATAGGACAATATGAATCATTTAGAGAGACCTCAAAACATACTACACCCTACTGCACTCGGTACCCAAGAAATTACAAGGGATAATTACTGGACAGAAACAATCTTGGGATCTAAGTATGATGAGGTGCCTTATATATGGCATACATATGATCCTATCATAGCAATAGTAAAACAGCAGTTACGTGCAGATATTTTCAAACATATGCATGTCAGCAAGGAAAAGGTTGTAACAGTTCACATGTAGCATATCCAACACAGAGCAAACAAGGTCAGACCAGGCTGACCCTCCACCAATAGCGGTTATTGCAAAGTTAAGTTATTTTCCAGATATTAGCAAATATAGGTGTTGTTACACTTATCTGACTCCAGGACATATAATTGTAATCCACATGAACCGTCAGGTCTCTGCTGTAGTATTCGCTTCCAGTGCTCCTTCAATATACCAGCTGCTACTTAGTGTGCTATACACGCCGAGATCCACATGGCATAAGCAAACGGCATCATCACTTCCGGGTTAGTCATGTGAGTAGTTCATCCAATGGCATGGTAGCAGCTGGTATATTGAAGGAGCACTTTTTTTTAGTCTGAGGACGGACTATATTTGTCCGAAAACGTTCACTTAATAAAAGTGCCTGGTTAAGGATCCCTTGGAGTGCGCTTTTTTCTACATGTGTGTGTGTGTGTGTGTGTGTGTGTGTGTGTGTGTGTGTGTGTGTGTGTATATATATATATATATATATATATATATATATATATATATATATATATATATAAATGTAGAAAGAAAAAAGCCATATGCGGTCTTAAAATAAAACGTCCAATTTATTGGTCAATATTAAAAGTTATTGACAGTACTCAAAACGAAAAGTCTAACATGTTTCGGCACACGGCCTTACTCATAGACATAATTTTCTTAGTGAAAACCGCCAGTATTTAAAAGCAGTAGTGATTATCTATTGGTTGTCATTAATTGCTAACAGGTAACAAGTGTTAATATGCTTAAACAATGAGGAGAACCTAACTAACAATACTGTTGAATAAACACATGATTGCTACAAGCCCATATGGGATTAACATAAGTGGTTGGCATATGAATTTCAGCCAACAATAGTATAAAAATAAATAAGTAAATGCACCATATGTAGCGGCTAGTTTAAATTAAATTAAATAAATGCAGACAGATTGCAATATTATACTGATGAAACATGGGAGGCTTATTATTTTTAGTTTACTATATCAATTTGAGATCCAAACACTTGTGATCCTATATGCAATGCAAATACATCAGCCTAGAGTGATATTGTATAATTGCTGTTATATGTAACAAAATAAAGATGACCTCTGTTTCATAGACTAATATTTCTAGTGATCTGAAACTTGATATTTGTGTGTTTGTTTTAATAATAATTTGGTACCAAAAGGCCTGTGATGTTTTAGAAACTATGCTGTAATAGCACAGATCTTCCTATTAATATTGGAAACAAATACAGGGGAAGTTTAGTAATCTAAAACTAATATATATATTGTTAGTTTTAATAGTTTGGTACTAAAAAGACCTGTGATGGTTAGAAAATATGTTATAGTAACACGGGTCCTCCTATTAATATTAGAAACAAACACAAGGGGAGAATACAATCAGAGTGATCAACCTGTATGTCATTAATTTTTTTTTTGTTATGAAGTTTATTTTAAATTTAATTTTAATTTGTTTATTTGTTTACTCAGGAAGAACTTTCTGGTTGTCCAAGTGTGGGGAAAAAGGGGATGTTGTGTTATGGGCATAAAAAGACCAATCATGAATAAATAATAATTATTATTCCAAAACAAATAATTGGATAGATACATCTTCATGTAATACTTTGGTGAATTACTCCCAAAAGTTTATAATGTCATTAATGGAATTATATCCATCAGGAATACGTGACTTCAAAGTGAAGATCCAAAATGCCTCTTTTTTCAAAAGGGCCTTATTACGATCACCACCCCTATTTTGTGCTTGTATATGGTCAATGACCATCCATCTAAAAGTTGTATTACTGCTGGCATGTTTCTGAATGAAATGCTTAGCCATATCAGACACAGGCTCCGATCGTTTGATATCAGATAGATGTTGTCGTATGCGTTCTCTTACCTCCCTTGAGGTGCATCCCACATATTGTTTAGGGGTACATGTGCACCAAATCATATATACTGCAAATTTTGTGCAGCAATTGACACAGCTTTGCACTGTATATGACTTGTTCGTAGTGGAGGAGGAAAAAACGTTTCCCTTCTGGATAAAGCTGCAAGGGATACATGCATTGTACCCACATTTGTACATTCCCCTAGATTGTAACCACGAGCTTGTAGTTGTTTTTTCCTTGGGTAAAGCACTTGGGGAAATAATATTTCCTATAGTGCATCCTTTCCTATAGGAAAATCTACATCATTTGTCAATAAAAGGAACCAATCCCTCATCTGCCTTAAGCATAGGTAAATGTCTACGAATGATCTTACAAATATTATTATAGTCTGATGAATATTGAGTAACAAAGGTGACCCGGTCACTAATGGGATCAGTCCTTTTAGGTTTATTGACCAAAAGAGTTTTCCTATCCAAACAGTCCACTTCATTTTTGGCCTTTTGGATGGCAGTGTTATGATAACCCCTACTTATGAGTCTGTGGGTGAGATCTTCACTTTGTGCAACACAATCTTGTTTTTCAGAACAGTTCCTTTTTATTCTAATATACTGTCCCTTTGCTATGGCATAAGGAACATTTAAGGGATGGTTGCTTCTACCATGTAGGAGAGTATTGCCTGATATAGGCTTTCTGAAAATTTGCGTTTTTATGTTGTTGGTACCAGCCAGATTACTTAGCTGGACATCTAAAAAATTAATAGATGTGTTGTTTGTTTCAAAAGTGAACTTCAGACCCCATTCATTTTCATTTAGATATCCAATGAACTCTTCAATGAGTGTGGGCTGACCAATCCAAATCAACAGTAAATCGTCAATGAAATGATGGTAACTTTTGATATACTGGATAAAAGGATTCTGTTCCCCATATATCATGCTAAGTTCGAACCAACCCATTACTAGATTAGCATATGAGGGCGCAAATTTCGCCCCCATTGCTGTACCTTGCAACTGGAGATAAAGAGTCATCAAACTTGAAATAATTGTGTGTCAATAAGAATTGTAACACATCTAGAATAAATTGGATAAATTCTTTGGTGTAATTCGTTTTGTTCTCCAAATAAAATTTAACAGCAAGGATCCCCATAGTGTGGGGGATAGATGAGTATAAGGCTACGACGTCTACTGTTAGCCAGGAAAAGTCTTCTTGCCATATAAAGCCATCAAAAATTTGAAGTACATGTTTAGTGTCTTTCAGAAAACTTGGTAAAGTAATAACAAGTGGCTGCAGTATACTGTCCAGCCATTCTGATAGGGGTTCGCAAAGCGAACCGATACCAGACACAATTGGTCTGCCTTTTACATTCACAGTGCTCTTGTGCACCTTAGGCAAGACATGTATAATGGGGGTGATGGGATTATCAACAGACAAAAAGTCAAATGTTTTGTCATCAATGTGGCCAAGCATAAGGCCATCATCTAAAAGGGAAATGAGGTCTTTTTTAAATTTGTGTACAGGATCACAAGGTAAAACCTTGTAATCAGTAGAATTATTAAGTTGCCTCATAATCTCTCCTTTATAGGATTTTAAGTCCCAGATGACAACACTTCCACCTTTATCGGCGTTCTTTATCACCAAGTTTGAGTTTGACTTCAATGAAGTCAAGGCGATTCTCTCCTGTTTAGTGAGATTGGGTTTACCTTTCAAGGGTTTTTTAGCAAGATCAACCAGGTCTTTCTCAATTCTTTTTTGAAAAGAAACCAAGGTGTTCCCCCTTGTCTGTAAAGGGTAAAAAATAGATTTTGGTTTAAACCCAATATGGGCATTGCATGTACCCAAATTTAGATCGACATACTCTTCGTTCAATGAAACAAGAGTTTGGATGTCCCTGACTTCAGAGAAATCAAAACTCAAAATGTTTGAAGTATTTTCAGACAAGCTGCCATAATGGTCAATTCCATTGTCAATCTGTTCACCACTCTCTTGTGTTAAATAAAAATGTTTTTTCAAGGTAAGTGCTCGAATAAATTTGTTTATATCTACCAAAGTTTGAAACAAATTAAACCTAGTGGTAGGGACAAAACCTAGTCCATAGCCGAGTACTTTGATTTCATCTTTATTTAATTTGTAATCGGTGAGATTAATAACATCATAGGTTGAGTCAATGGACTCATCCATTGAATTCAATGTGTATTCATTTGAAGTACATGTATCATCCATCAAATTTGATATTTGTTTTGGCCCCTCCCTCTCCTTAGTGTATACCTGGGTTGTTGTCTTAAATTTGGATTTCCCCTTGTATTTGCCCCTCGCCCTCGATTTGCATGGTTCATTGGGGTAATCTGAAAAACCTGATCAAGTATGTTACTATCGGTTTGTTCTTTCTGAGAGCCTGTCTGTTCTAATGCAATTTGATATTTATTTGACATTGGGGGATGGTCAACTTCCTTTGAATTAAAGGATACAGTTTTTGATGTCTGATCTTTGGAGTTTTTTAGTATAGATTTTGGTTGTGCCCCTTGGGCCTGGTAGGCTTCATTATCTGGATTACTATGATCTGAATTGCTAGCCTCACTTGAATCTGAACCACTCCAAGTTTCTTTTTTATTTTGATTTACTCTGTTAGACCTCCATCTACGTTTACGATCTCTAGATCGATTCCTGTTTTGTCTTTGCCAAATATAAACTTTATTTTGACTATAATCCATTTGGTCTCTCATATACTTCTCATGTTTGGATTGAATTAACTCTTTTTTTAATTGTGCTATACTGTCATTCAAAATGTTGTCTAATTCTTTGTAGTTTTTTTCTAACGTATTTAAGTCCAATTCTTGTTGTAGAAGAATGATTTGATCTCTGACTGCACGAAGCTGGGCATCTTTATATTCAATGATAAGTCCCATCAATTTAAAGGAGCAGTCAGAGAGAGAATCATTCCATTTTTTGATGAATACCTGGTCCTCTACAGAAAAAGTGGGAAATTTCTTAATTTTAAGGCCCCTAGGAACCATTTGTAGCCTAATATAGCGATCCAGGGTCCACTTATCCCATTTCAATCTCAATTCCTTTTTCATTAAATTTTCCATAGACTGAAACTTGTCACTTAGAGGGTTTACACTATAATTTTCACAAAAAATATTTTCAAAATCTTTTTCTAATTGATCTAAATTATCAATAGTAGTGAGTGAATAGAATTGTTGGTCCATATTGAAACCCAATGCTGCTTCCATATTTGAAAGCTAGAAATGAAACTTCACAAAAAGTGATTAAATATATCAAAAAATGGTAACAACAATTGGACTCATTCAAATGGAAGTTAATGTATTGCTGTGTATATGTGTGTACTGCTATACATAAGCTTGAGAAGGTCACTAATCCTATTATGAATAAGAGAATATACACATAAGTGTCATAGTCATTGAGGCAAAAGTACTTGCTTTCTAGGAACTAAAAACAATTGTTCTACCGTGTTGAAAAGTACACTTAAATACTGTGTTATAGCAGTAACAACAAACACCTGCTTACTATTGGAACTGTGAATAGTTGTTCAGCTGTGCGCAGAACAAACAGACAGGATTGATTAGTTTAACAATGCAATTGCATTGATTGCATGCTGTCTGCATGTCTGTGTTTGCACGTCTGTAAACAACTATTCAAGCATATATAAAGTACAAGTATATTTCATGAAGATAAAAACACATATGAAAAATTCAATGCTCATCATAATCTTGAAAATGACAGAGAAAATACATATATATATATATATATACTTGTGAAAAAGCTGTGACAGAAAATATCACAACAATAATTTTAGATGCAATGTGTTATAATAGGAAAATAATTTTCTTGGATTTGTTGTCTGAAGACCAGTGAGTGCTTTCTCCTATTTTGCTGATGAATTTCTCTACAGAGCACCCTGGCAGCTGATGGTAGCTGGTGAGAGTGCATATACCCCTTCCTGTGCTTTGGCTGTATATATATACCGGTATATATATATATATATATATATATATATGTGTGTGTGTGTGTATGTATATGTACGTGTGTGTGTGTGTGTGTATATATATATATATATATATATGTATATATATGTGTGTGTGTGTGTGTATATATATATATATACGTACAAGCACACACATTTAGAAATGTATATGTATGTGTATATATACAATATAGCCCTTTGCAGTCATATACCATATTACCTTTTAACCATTATAACTTTTTAAAATATTTCTATGAATAATTTTGATCAGGCAGTGTTTATATGAGTGTAACTGTTATTTTGAATATATTTATGTAGTGTTTAGTGCAACTTTTTTTTAACGCACTACCCTTTATGCGAGGGTTTCAGTCATGCTAATCTGACGAGCATAAAATGTGATTGTGCTCTCGCAATCTCGTTTACTTTCAACTTGTAATAGACACTCTATTTCCAACATGATATCACTCACGTGCAACAGTTAGCGAGCCAATTGTAATCTATCCCTTTATGGGTAATTATAAATTATAATATATCCAATGTCAAAATGAACTGAATGCAGGAAACTGAGGATAACTTATTGGTTTTCACAATGAATACAGAATTACAAATAATTACACATTTCTAAGGAATCATTCTTTAGTGCTGAAGGTTTTTCTACAGCACTGAGCTCTTAACTAAGCAAAATGCATCTAGTAACTCAATATAAATATTTATCTAAGATCACGTGTGTTTTTCTCCAACATAGGTGTGTCCGGTCCACGGCGTCATCCTTACTTGTGGGATATTCTCTTCCCCAACAGGAAATGGCAAAGAGCCCAGCAAAGCTGGTCACATGATCCCTCCTAGGCTCCGCCTACCCCAGTCATTCTCTTTGCCGTTGTACAGGCAACATCTCCACGGAGATGGCTTAGAGTTTTTTAGTGTTTAACTGTAGTTTTTATTATTCAATCAAGAGTTTGTTATTTTAAAATAGTGCTGGTATGTACTATTTACTCAGAAACAGAAAAGAGATGAAGATTTCTGTTTGTATGAGGAAAATGATTTTAGCACCGTAACTAAAATCCATGGCTGTTCCACACAGGACTGTTGAGAGCAATTAACTTCAGTTGGGGGAACAGTGTGCAGTCTCTTACTGCTTGAGGTATGACACATTCTAACAAGACGATGTAATGCTGGAAGCTGTCATTTTCCCTATGGGATCCGGTAAGCCATGTTTATTAAGATAGTAAATAAGGGCTTCACAAGGGCTTATTAAGACTGTAGACTTTTTCTGGGCTAAATCGATTCATTATTAACACATATTTAGCCTTGAGGAATCATTTATTCTGGGTATTTTGATATGATTATATCGGCAGGCACTGTTTTTGACACCTTATTCTTTAGGGGCTTTCCCTAATCATAGTCAGAGCCTCATTTTCGCGCCGGTATGGCGCACTTGTTTTTGAGGACAGCATGGCATGCAGCTGCATGTGTGTGGAGCTCTGATACATAGAAAGGTCTTTCTGAAGGCATCATTTGGTATCGTATTCCCCTTTGGGCTTGGTTGGGTCTCAGCAAAGCAGATTCCAGGGACTGTAAAGGGGTTAAATATAAAAACGGCTCCGGTTCCGTTATTTTAAGGGTTAAAGCTTCCAAATTTGGTGTGCAATACTTTTAAGGCTTTAAGACACTGTGGTGAAATTTTGGTGAATTTTGAACAATTCCTTCATACTTTTTCGCAATTGCAGTAATAAAGTGTGTTTAGTTTAAAATTTAAAGTGACAGTAACGGTTTTATTTTAAAACGTTTTTTGTGCTTTGTTATCAAGTTTATGCCTGTTTAACATGTCTGAACTACCAGATAGATTGTGTTCTGACTGTGGGGAAACCAAGGTTCCTTCTCATTTAACTATATGTATTTTATGTCATAAAAAAATTTAGTAAAAATGATGCCCAAGATGATTCCTCAAGTGAGGGGAGTAAGCATGGTACTGCATCATCCCCTCCTTCGTCTACACCAGTCTTGCCCATACAGGAGGCCCCTAGTACATCTAGTGCGCCAATACTCCTTACTATGCAACATTTAACGGCTGTAATGGATAATTCTATCAAAAACATTTTAGCCAATATGCCCACTTATCAGTGAAAGCGCGACTGCTCTGTTTTAGAAAATTCTGTAGAGCATGAGAACGCTGATGATATGGTTTCTGAAGGGCCCCTACACCAGTCTGAGGGGGCCAGGGAGGTTTTGTCTGAGGGAGAAATTTCAGATTCAGGAAACATTTCTCAACAAGCTGAACCTGATGTGATTACTTTTAAATTTAAGTTGGAACATCTCCGCGCTCTGCTTAAGGAGGTGTTATCCAATTTGGATGATTGTGATTATCTGGTCATTCCAGAACCACTATGTAAAATGGAAAAGTTCTTAGAGGCCCCGGGGCCCCCCGAAGCTTTTCCTATATCCAAGCGGGTGGCGTACATTGTTAGTACAGAATGGGACAGGCCCGGTATACCTTTAGTACCTCCCCCCATATTTATAAAATTGTTTTCCTATAGTCGACACCAGAAAGGACTGATGGCAGACAGTCCCCAAGGTCGAGGGGGCGGTTTCTACTCTACACAAGCGCGCCACTATACCCATAGAAGATAGTTGTGCTTTCCAAGATCCTATGGATAAAAAATTAGAAGGTCTGCTAAAGATGTTTGTTCAGCAAGGTTCCCTTCTACAACCAATTGCATGCATTGTCCCTGTCACTGCAGCCGCGTGTTTCTAGTTTGATGAGCTAGGAAAGGCGATTATTAGTAATTCTTCTTCTTATGAGGAGATTATGGACAGAATTCGTGCTCTTAAATTGGCTAATTCTTTCACCCTAGACGCCACCTTGCAATTGGCTAGGTTAGCGGCGAAAAAATTCTGGGTTTGCTATTGTGGCGCAGAGCGCTTTGGTTAAAATCTTGGGCAGCGGATGCGTCTTCCAAGAACAAATTGCTTGACATTCCTTTCAAGGGGAAAACACTCTTTGGCTGGATGGAAACCATTCGAACACTTCTTCCTTCCATCCAGGAAGGTCAATTCATGACCAAGGTGGATTTCAAGGATGCGTATCTACATATTCCTATCCACAAGGAACATCATCGGTTCCTAAGGTTTGAATTCCTGGACAAGCATTTCCAGTTCGTGGCGTTTTCTTTCGGATTAGCCACTGCTCCTAGGATTTTCTCATAGGTACTAGGGTCCCTTCTGGCGGTGCTAAGACCAAGGGGCATTGCTGTAGTACCTTACTTGGACGACATTCTGATTCGAGCGTCGTCCCTTCCTCAAGTAAAGGCTCACACGGACATTGTCCTGGCCTTTCTCAGATCTCACGGATGGAAAGTGAACGTGGAAAAGAGTTCTCTATCTCCGTCAACGAGGGTTCCCTTCTTGGGAACTATAATAGACTCCTTAGAAATGAGGATTTTTCTGACAGAAGCCAGAAAAACAAAACTTCTAGACTCTTGTCGGATACTTCATTCCGTTCCTCTTCCTTCCATAGCGCAGTGCATGGAAGTGATAGGTTTGATGGTAGCGGCAATGGACATAGTTCCTTTTGTGCGCATTCATCTAAGACCATTACAACTGTTCCTGCTCAGTCAGTGGAATGGGGACTATTCAGACTTGTCTCCGAAGATACAAGTAAATCAGAGGACCAGAGACTCATTCCGTTGGTGGCTGTCCCTGGACAACCTGTCACAAGGGATGACCTTCCGCAGACCAGAGTGGGTCATTGTCACGACCGACGCCAGTCTGATGGGCTGGGGCGCGGTCTGGGG
This sequence comes from Bombina bombina, assembly GCF_027579735.1. Taxonomy (NCBI): domain Eukaryota; kingdom Metazoa; phylum Chordata; class Amphibia; order Anura; family Bombinatoridae; genus Bombina; species Bombina bombina. The sequence continues at coordinate 237,043,129 of NC_069499.1, forward strand.
ATCCCTGAAAGCTCAGGGTCTTTGGTCTCGGGTAGAATCTCTTCTACCGATAAATATTCTGGAACTGAGAGCGATATTCAATGCTCTCAAAGCTTGGCCTCAGCTAGCGAGGGCCAAGTTCATACATCAACCATCAGGGGGGAACAAGGAGTTCCCTAGCGATGGAAGAAGTGACCAAAATCATTCTATGGGCGGAGTCTCACTCCTGCCACCTGTCTGCTATCCACATCCCAGGAGTGGAAAATTGGGAAGCGGATTTTCTGAGTCGTCAGACATTGCATCCGGGGGAGTGGGAACTCCATCCGGAAATCTTTGCCCAAGTCACTCAACCGTGGGGCATTCCAGACATGGATCTGATGGCCTCTCGTCAGAACTTCAGAGTTCCTTACTACGGGTACAGATCCAGGGATCCCAAGGCGGCTCTAGTGGATGCACTAGTAGCACCTTGGACCTTCAAACTAGCTTATGTGTTCCCGCCGTTTCCTTTCATCCCCAGGCTGGTAGCCAGGATCAATCAGGAGAGGGCGTCGGTGATTTTGATAGCTCCTGCGTGGCCACGCAGGACTTGGTATGCAGATCTGGTGAATATGTCATCGGCTCCACCATGGAAGCTACCTTTGAGACGAGACCTTCTTGTTCTAGGTCCGTTCGACCCACTCCAGCTGACTGCTTGGAGATTGAACGCTTGATCTTATCAAAGCGAGGGTTCTCAGATTCTGTTATTAATACTCTTGTTCAGGCCTGAAAGCCTGTAACCAGAAAATTACCACATAATTTGGTATATCTGTTGGTGTGAATCTGCAGGATTCCCTTGGGACAAGGTTAAGATTCCTAAGAGTCTATCCTTCCTTCGAGAAGGATTGGAAAAAGGATTATCTGCAAGTTCCTTGATGGGACAGATTTCTGCCTTGTCTGTGTTACTTCACAAAAAGCTGGCAGCTGTGCCAGATGTTCTAGCCTTTGTTCAGGCTCTGGTTAGAATCAAGCCTGTTTACAAAATTTTGACTCCTCCTTGGAGTCTCAACCTAGTTCTTTCAGTTCTTCAGGGGGTTCCGTTTGAACCCTTACATTCCGTTGATATTAAGTTATTATCTTGGAAAGTTTTGTTTTTGGTTGCAATTTCTTCTGCTAGAAGAGTTTCAGAATTATCTGCTCTGCAGTGTTCTTCTCCTTATCTGGTGTTCCATGCAGATAAGGTGGTTTTGCGTACTAAACCTGGTTTTCTTCCAAAAGTTGTTTCTAACAAAGACATTAACCAGGAGATAGTTGTGCCTTCTTTGTGTCCTAATCCAGTTTCAAAGAAGGAACGTTTGTTGCACAACTTGGATGTAGTTCGTGCTCTCAAATTTTACTTAGCAGCTACTAAGGTTTTCAGACAAACTTTGTCTTTGTTTGTTGTTTATTCTGGTAAACGGAGAGGTCAAAAAGCAACTTCTACCTCTCTCTCCTTCTGGATTAAAAGCATTATCCGATTGGCTTATGAGACTGCCGGACGGCAGCCTCCTGAAAGAATCACAGCTCACTCCACTAGGGCTGTGGCTTCCACATGGGCCTTCAAGAACGAGGCTTCTGTTGATCAGATATGTAAGGCAGCGACTTGGTCTTCACTGCACACTTTTTCTAAATTTTACAAATTTGATACTTTTGCTTCTTCTGAGGCTATTTTTGGGAGAAAGGTTTTGCAAGCCGTGGTGCCTTCCATTTAGGTGACCTGATTTGCTCCCTCCCTTCATCCGTGTCCTAAAGCTTTGGTATTGGTTCCCACAAGTAAGGATGACGCCGTGGACCGGACACACCTATGTTGGAGAAAACAGAATTTATGTTTACCTGATAAATTACTTTCTCCAACGGTGTGTCCGGTCCACGGCCCGCCCTGGTTTTTTTAATCAGGTCTGATAATTTATTTTCTTTAACTACAGTCACCACGGTAACATATGGTTTCTCCTATGCAAATATTCCTCCTTAACGTCGGTCGAATGACTGGGGTAGGCGGAGCCTAGGAGGGATCATGTGACCAGCTTTGCTGGGCTCTTTGCCATTTCCTGTTGGGGAAGAGAATATCCCACAAGTAAGGATGACGCCGTGGACCGGACACACCGTTGGAGAAAGTAATTTATCAAGTAAACATAAATTCTGTTTTTTTTTTATCATACACTGCTGGCAAACCCTAGGACCACAGCTTCTTTTTTTTTTTGGGGGGGGGCATTATAGTCAATTACCAGATATACCGTCATTGCCAGAAAGCAGCGAGACCCCTGGCACCACTGCCGCAGCAGGTTCTTATGCTTTGACTTTCTTAAACTTTTTATAATATTTTTTATAACTCATTTTATAATATTTAAAGTGATATTAAACTCAATTTTAGTGCAACTCTAAACTGAATCTATTATTTTTAAAGATATTTTAATATATCTGTGTGAGAGCTAACCAAAACTGAGGATACCTTTATTCGTTTGCACAACAAATTCTGAATATTTGCATATATCTGTTTTATACATTTTATGGAGAATTGAGCATTTGGTACACTAAACAGCAAGCCTTAGGGCTAGATTTATTAATTTGCTGATGGACAAGGTTCACGTGTGAATCTGAAAGCATTTCATCACAAATTGTGGCACGCATTTGTTCCCCATATTTAGCATTGCACAAGCCAACTGCTTCATTAATATCTGTTGCAGACTGCAACCAATAGGAGCATTTGCCTTGTGACAAATAAACCCCTTGCCATTACATAACTATTTTCTAATTTTTTTTATTACTTTTCTTAGTTTTACTTTGTCAGTGAGTGTTGCTTTGCTTCAAATTGTTAATAGTTATTGTGAGCATTGAAAGCCAAGATATCTGTTTGGCAATTTTAATCTGTATCGTCTAAATATATGGCGCGCTTCATAAATGAGTTTTTTTTAAATGCCTAAAATTTTAACATGAACCTTATTTACGATTCAGTACCTGGATAAAATAAAGAGAAATTGCCTGGTACACCACTTATGTCTGAGACTACTGTTTTGCTTTATCTTTAGGACGAGAAGAGGCAGAAGCAGCACTTGAAAAAGGAGATGAAACTGCTGAATGCCACAAATGGTTAGTATATTTCGTTATATATTTAGGAGAAAAGGTTTGAGTGCAACAATTTGCTATCCGCTTTTACGTCACATTAAATATAATGCTGCAGACATGGCTAGCTAGGTGTAACCCACGTAAGCAAGTTTGTTTCTTTTGTGATGAGGTCGGTTTATCGCAGTCTGGTTCAGATAAGTCTTCACTCTTCTAGCCCCTTCTAGTCCTTAACAACAATATTGTAATGGCATTATACTGACATGTTAAAAGGACATAAAGCAGAAAAAAAATCTCTTTACACTATTGCTTACCAATAGCTATGTGTTTAACCCAAACATAGGGGTTAATAACAATGAGCAGCAATACACCACCGGCAGTAAGGTACATATGCTACCCTTTGTTGACTTAGCAGCTGTTATATCCTGAATAGTATTGCATTGCCGTTCTAGGAATGTTTTTAACTGTGTTTAACCCCATTCGTATAGGTAGTCAGTAGAGCAATAAGGTAATACTCAAATGCGTTAGGTCATTTTTTCTTTTTTTTTTCTTTTTTATTCTTTTTATTGGATAGAAGAAGCACATGCAAGTATACAGATAACAGAGACTTATGTTCTCCACATCAACAGTAGGAGAAATGATATAAATACATGAGAAATATTTTTGTTACATCAGGCAGTTAGACAGTCTCTAAGGAAGTTCAATGTAGGATATGCTCGTTCATAAACAGTAAGAGGACTAATGTCACATATGTTAAATCATGTGTCTCCTATCATTTTCAAATTTTGTATCCTGTTATATACATTTATCAAACACTTATATTAACAATAACTAAAACAATATTGGAAAAACATATTTCTCCAACATAGGTGTGTCCGGTCCACGGCGTCATCCTTACTTGTGGGATATTCTCTTCCCCAACAGGAAATGGCAAAGAGCCCAGCAAAGCTGGTCACATGATCCCTCCTAGGCTCCGCCTACCCCAGTCATTCTCTTTGCCGTTGTACAGGCAACATCTCCACGGAGATGGCTTAGAGTTTTTTAGTGTTTAACTGTAGTTTTTATTATTCAATCAAGAGTTTGTTATTTTAAAATAGTGCTGGTATGTACTATTTACTCAGAAACAGAAAAGAGATGAAGATTTCTGTTTGTATGAGGAAAATGATTTTAGCAACCGTTACTAAAATCCATGGCTGTTCCACACAGGACTGTTGAGAGGAATTAACTTCAGTTGGGGGAACAGTGAGCAGTCTCTTGCTGCTTGAGGTATGACACATTCTAACAAGACGATGTAATGCTGGAAGCTGTCATTTTCCCTATGGGATCCGGTAAGCCATGTTTATTAAGATTGTAAATAAGGGCTTCACAAGGGCTTATTAAGACTGTAGACTTTTTCTGGGCTAAATCGATTCATTATTAACACATATTTAGCCTTGAGGAATCATTTCATCTGGGTATTTTGATAAGTTTATATCGGCAGGCACTTTTTTAGACACCTTTCTCTTTAGGGGCTTTCACAAATCATAGGCAGAGCCTCATTTTCGCGCCGGTGTTGCGCACTTGTTTTTGAGAGGCATGACATGCAGTCGCATGTGTGAGGAGCTCTGATACATAGAAAAGACTTTCTGAAGGCGTCATTTGGTATCGTATTCCCCTTTGGGCTTGGTTGGGTCTCAGCAAAGCAGACACCAGGGACTGTAAAGGGGTTAAAGTTAAAAACGGCTCCGGTTCCGTTATTTTAAGGGTTAAAGCTTCCAAATTTGGGGTGCAATACTTTTAAGGCTTTAAGACACTGTGGTGAAATTTTGGTGAATTTTGAGCAATTCCTTCATATTTTTTCGCAATTGCAGTAATAAAGTGTGTTCAGTTTAAAATTTAAAGTGACAGTAACGGTTTTATTTTAAAACGTTTTTTGTACTTTGTTATCAAGTTTATGCCTGTTTAACATGTCTGAACTACCAGATAGACTGTGTTCTGAATGTGGGGAAGCCAGAGTTCCTTCTCATTTAAATAAATGTGATTTATGTGACAATGACAATGATGCCCAAGATGATTCCTCAAGTGAGGGGAGTAAGCATGGTACTGCATCATTCCCTCCTTCGTCTACACGAGTCTTGCCCACTCAGGAGGCCCCTAGTACATCTAGCGCGCCAATACTCCTTACTATGCAACAATTAACGGCTGTAATGGATAATTCTGTCAAAAACATTTTAGCCAAAATGCACACTTATCAACGTAAGCGCGACTGCTCTGTTTTAGATACTGAAGAGCATGACGACGCTGATAATAATGGTTCTGAAGGGCCCCTAAACCAGTCTGATGGGGCCAGGGAGGTTTTGTCTGAGGGAGAAATTACTGATTCAGGGAACATTTCTCAACAAGCTGAACCTGATGTGATTACGTTTAAATTTAAGTTGGAACATCTCCGCATTCTGCTTAAGGAGGTATTATCCACTCTGGATGATTGTGACAAGTTGGTCATCCCAGAGAAACTATGTAAAATGGACAAGTTCCTAGAGGTCCCGGGGCTCCCAGAAGCTTTTCCTATACCCAAGCGGGTGGCGGACATTGTAAATAAAGAATGGGAAAGGCCCGGTATTCCTTTCGTCCCTCCCCCCATATTTAAAAAATTGTTTCCTATGGTCGACCCCAGAAAGGACTTATGGCAGACAGTCCCCAAGGTCGAGGGAGCGGTTTCCACTTTAAACAAACGCACCACTATACCCATAGAAGATAGTTGTGCTTTCAAAGATCCTATGGATAAAAAATTAGAAGGTTTACTTAAAAAGATGTTTGTTCAGCAGGGTTACCTTCTACAACCAATTTCATGCATTGTCCCTGTCACTACAGCCGCGTGTTTCTGGTTCGATGAGCTGGTAAAGGCGGTCGATAGTGATTCTCCTCCTTATGAGGAGATTATGGACAGAATCAATGCTCTCAAATTGGCTAATTTTTTCACCCTAGACGCCACTTTGCAATTGGCTAGGTTAGCGGCTAAGAATTCTGGGTTTGCTATTGTGGCGCGCAGAGCGCTTTGGTTGAAATCTTGGTCAGCTGATGCGTCTTCCAAGAACAAGCTACTTAACATTCCTTTCAAGGGGAAAACGCTGTTTGGCCCTGACTTGAAAGAGATTATCTCTGATATCACTGGGGGTAAGGGCCATGCCCTTCCTCAGGATCGGCCTTTCAAGGCCAAAAATAAACCTAATTTTCGTCCCTTTCGTAGAAACGGACCAGCCCAAAGTGCTACGTCCTCTAAGCAAGAGGGTAATACTTCTCAAGCCAAGCCAGCTTGGAGACCAATGCAAGGCTGGAACAAGGGAAAGCAGGCCAAGAAACCTGCCACTGCTACCAAGACAGCATGAAATGTTGGCCCCCGATCCGGGACCGGATCTGGTGGGGGGCAGACTCTCTCTCTTCGCTCGGGCTTTGGCAAGAGATGTTCTGGATCCTTGGGCGCTAGAAATAGTCTCCCAAGGTTATCTTCTGGAATTCAAGGGGCTTCCCCCAAGGGGGAGGTTCCACAGGTCTCAGTTGTCTTCAGACCACATAAAAAGACAGGCATTCTTACGTTGTGTAGAAGACCTGTTAAAAATGGGAGTGATTCATCCTGTTCCATTAGGAGAACAAGGGATGGGGTTCTACTCCAATCTGTTCATAGTTCCCAAAAAAGAGGGAACGTTCAGACCAATCTTAGATCTCAAGATCTTAAACAAGTTTCTCAAGGTTCCATCGTTCAAAATGGAAACCATTCGAACAATTCTTCCTTCCATCCAGGAAGGTCAATTCATGACCACGGTGGATTTAAAGGATGCGTATCTACATATTCCTATCCACAAGGAACATCATCGGTTCCTAAGGTTCGCATTCCTGGACAAGCATTACCAGTTCGTGGCGCTTCCTTTCGGATTAGCCACTGCTCCAAGGATTTTCACAAAGGTACTAGGGTCCCTTCTAGCTGTGCTAAGACCAAGGGGCATTGCTGTAGTACCTTACTTGGACGACATTCTGATTCAAGCGTCGTCCCTTCCTCAAACAAAGGCTCACACGGACATTGTCCTGGCCTTTCTCAGATCTCACGGATGGGAAGTGAACGTGGAAAAGAGTTCTCTATCTCCGTCAACAAGGGTTCCCTTCTTGGGGACAATAATAGACTCCTTAGAAATGAGGATTTTTCTGACAGAGGCCAGAAAAACAAAACTTCTAGACTCTTGTCGGATACTTCATTCCGTTCCTCTTCCTTCCATAGCGCAGTGCATGGAAGTGATAGGTTTGATGGTAGCGGCAATGGACATAGTTCCTTTTGCGCGCATTCATCTAAGACCATTACAACTGTGCATGCTCAGTCAGTGGAATGGGGACTATACAAACTTGTCTCCGAGGATACAAGTAAATCAGAGGACCAGAGACTCACTCCGTTGGTGGCTGTCCCTGGACAACCTGTCACAAGGGATGACCTTCCGCAGACCAGAGTGGGTCATTGTCACGACCGACGCCAGTCTGATGGGCTGGGGCGCGGTCTGGGGATCCCTGAAAGCTCAGGGTCTTTGGTCTCGGGAAGAATCTCTTCTACCGATAAATATTCTGGAACTGAGAGCGATATTCAATGCTCTCAAGGCTTGGCCTCAGCTAGCGAGGGCCAAGTTCATACGGTTTCAATCAGACAACATGACAACTGTTGCGTACATCAACCATCAGGGGGGAACAAGGAGTTCCCTGGCGATGGAAGAAGTGACCAAAATCATTCTATGGGCGGAGTCTCACTCCTGCCACCTGTCTGCTATCCACATCCCAGGAGTGGAAAATTGGGAAGCGGATTTTCTGAGTCGTCAGACATTGCATCCGGGGGAGTGGGAACTCCATCCGGAAATCTTTGCCCAAGTCACTCAACTGTGGGGCATTCCAGACATGGATCTGATGGCCTCTCGTCAGAACTTCAAAGTTCCTTGCTACGGGTCCAGATCCAGGGATCCCAAGGCGGCTCTAGTGGATGCACTAGTAGCACCTTGGACCTTCAAACTAGCTTATGTATTCCCGCCGTTTCCTCTCATCCCCAGGCTGGTAGCCAGGATCAATCAGGAAAGGGCGTCGGTGATCTTGATAGCTCCTGCGTGGCCACGCAGGACTTGGTATGCAGATCTGGTGAATATGTCATCGGCTCCACCATGGAAGCTACCTTTGAGACGAGACCTTCTTGTTCAAGGTCCGTTCGAATATCCGAATCTGGTCTCACTCCAGCTGACTGCTTGGAGATTGAACGCTTGATCTTATCGAAGCGAGGGTTCTCAGATTCTGTTATCGATACTCTTGTTCAGGCCAGAAAGCCTGTAACTAGAAAGATTTACCACAAAATTTGGAAAAAATATATCTGTTGGTGTGAATCTAAAGGATTCCCTTGGGACAAGGTTAAGATTCCTAAGATTCTATCCTTCCTTCAAGAAGGATTGGAAAAAGGATTATCTGCAAGTTCCCTGAAGGGACAGATTTCTGCCTTGTCTGTGTTACTTCACAAAAAGCTGGCAGCTGTGCCAGATGTTCAAGCCTTTGTTCAGGCTCTGGTTAGAATCAAGCCTGTTTACAAACCTTTGACTCCTCCTTGGAGTCTCAACTTAGTTCTTTCAGTTCTTCAGGGGGTTCCGTTTGAACCCTTACATTCCGTTGATATTAAGTTATTATCTTGGAAAGTTTTGTTTTTGGTTGCAATTTCTTCTGCTAGAAGAGTTTCAGAATTATCTGCTCTGCAGTGTTCTCCTCCTTATCTGGTGTTCCATGCAGATAAGGTGGTTTTACGTACTAAACCTGGTTTTCTTCCAAAGGTTGTTTCTAACAAAAACATTAACCAGGAGATTATCGTACCTTCTCTGTGTCCGAAACCAGTTTCGAAGAAGGAACGTTTGTTGCACAATTTGGATGTTGTTCGCGCTCTAAAATTCTATTTAGATGCTACAAAGGATTTTAGACAAACATCTTCCTTGTTTGTTGTTTATTCCGGTAAAAGGAGAGGTCAAAAAGCAACTTCTACCTCTCTCTCTTTTTGGATTAAAAGCATCATCAGATTGGCTTACGAGACTGCCGGACGGCAGCCTCCCGAAAGAATCACAGCTCATTCCACTAGGGCTGTGGCTTCCACATGGGCCTTCAAGAACGAGGCTTCTGTTGATCAGATATGTAGGGCAGCGACTTGGTCTTCACTGCACACTTTTACCAAATTTTACAAGTTTGATACTTTTGCTTCTTCTGAGGCTATTTTTGGGAGAAAGGTTTTGCAAGCCGTGGTGCCTTCCATCTAGGTGACCTGATTTGCTCCCTCCCATCATCCGTGTCCTAAAGCTTTGGTATTGGTTCCCACAAGTAAGGATGACGCCGTGGACCGGACACACCTATGTTGGAGAAAACAGAATTTATGTTTACCTGATAAATTACTTTCTCCAACGGTGTGTCCGGTCCACGGCCCGCCCTGGTTTTTTAATCAGGTCTCATAATTTATTTTCTTTAACTACAGTCACCACGGTTTCATATGGTTTCTCCTATGCAAATATTCCTCCTTAACGTCGGTCGAATGACTGGGGTAGGCGGAGCCTAGGAGGGATCATGTGACCAGCTTTGCTGGGCTCTTTGCCATTTCATGTTGGGGAAGAGAATATCCCACAAGTAAGGATGACGCCGTGGACCGGACACACCGTTGGAGAAAGTAATTTATCAGGTAAACATAAATTCTGTTTTCTGGTTAGTTTCACATCATGTCACTGACCCATCTCTCACACCGAGAAACCTATGAAGAAGGTTAAAGTATATTGCTCCACTCGCCTCAATAAACACCTCATGGTGGAAGAAGGGGTGCAGCACCTGTTTTTGTTGATTAAGAGGGAGGCTCAGTATATAACTTTGCCATTTGCGTAGAAAGTGTCTTAGCCTCTGTTTGCTGTTGCATCTTGTGCTTGAACTGGGTTGATGTGGGTGTGGTTTTGGAGGTTGACTGTGCTAAAATACATTGTCGGGCAAGTAGGGTGCTAAGGGTAAGCATGGAATGTAGTGATTTATGCTACCCTTCCCACAAGAATAGGAAAATTGATTTGGAGTCAAAAAGGAGATCAGTATGAAATCTTTTTTCTCTTGTTAAGTGTATCCAGTCCACGGATCATCCATTACTTATGGGATATTCTCCTTCCCAACAGGAAGTTGCAAGAGTTCACCCACAGCAGAGCTGCTATATAGCTCCTCCCCTAACTGCCATATCCAGCCATTCTCTTGCAACTCTCAACATAGATGGAGGTCGTAAGAGGAGTGTGATGTTTTATACTTTCGTTTATTTCTTCAATCAAAAGTTTGTTATTTTTAAATGGTACCGGAGTGTACTGTTTATCTCATTCAGTATTTAGAAGAAGAATCTGCCTGCGTTTTCTATGATCTTAGCAGAAGTAACTAAAATCCATTGCTGTTCTCCCATATTCTGAGGAGTGAGGTAACTTCAGAGAGGGAATGGCGTGCAGGTTTTCCTGCAATAAGGTATGTGCAGTTATTTTTTCTAGGGATGGAATTTGCTAGAAAATACTGCTGATACCGGAGTAATGTAAGTAAAGCCTTAAATGCAGTGATAGCGACTGGTATCAGGCTTATTAATAGAGATACATACTCTTATAAAAGTGTAATTTTAAAACGTTTGCTGGCATGTTTAATCGTTTTTTATATATGTTTGGTGATAAAACTTATTGGGGCCTAGTTTTTTCCACATGGCTGGCTTAAATTTTGCTTAGAAACAGTTTCCTCAGGCTTTCCACTGTTGTAATATGAGTGGGAGGGGCCTATTTTAGCGCTTTTTTTTCGCAGTTAAAAATTACAAAATGAATCATCCAGCTTCCGTCAGCAGTCCCATGAATACTACAGGACATCTCTAAAGGGCTAAAAAGGCTTCCAAAATCGTTTATAGGGAAGGTAATCGACAGCACAGCTGTGGCAGTTTTGTTGTGTCTGTTAAAAAATGTCTGTCATTTTTTTGATCCGTTTTTTGCATTAAGGGGTTAATCATCCATTTGCAAGTGGGTGCAATGCTCTGTTAACTTATTACATATACTGTAAAAATTTCGTTTGATTTACTGCCTTTTTTTCACTGTTTTTCAAATTTTTTCAAATTTTTTATATTTGCTTGTTAACTTGATTTAAAGTGTTTTCCAAGCTTACTAGTCTCATTTCTAGTCTGTACTAACATGTCTGACATAGAGGAAGCTAGCTCCTTGTTCATTATGTTTAAAAGCCATGGTGGAACCCCATCTTAGAATGTGTACCAGATGTACTGATTTCATGTTAAGCATTAAAGAGCATTTTTTGTCTTTAAAAACATTATCACCAGAGGATTCTGTCGAGGGGGAAGTTATGCCGACTAACTCTCCCCACGTGTCAGACCCTTTGACTCCCGCTTGAGGGACTCACGCTTAAATGGCGCCAAGTACATCAAGGGCGCACATAGCGTTTATTTTACCAGAGGATTCTGTCAAGGGGGAAGTTATGCCGACTAACTCTCCCCACGTGTCAGACTCTTCGACTCCCGCTTCAGGGACTCGCGCTCAAATGGTTCCAAGTACATCAAGGGCGCTCATAGCGTTTATTTTACAAGACATGGCGAAAGTTATGAATAATACTCTGGCAGCGGTATTAGTCAGACTACCTGAAATTAAAGGAAAGCAAGATAGCTCTGGGGGTAGATACAGAGCATACAGATGCGTCAAGAACCATGTCTGATACTGCCTCACAATATGCAGAAGCTGAGGGGAGCTTCAGTCTGTGGGTGATATTTTTGACTCAGGGAAGATGATTTAACCTGATTCCGATATTTCTACATTTAAAATGTATGCTTGAGATCCTCCACTTGTTGCTCAGGGAGGTTTTAGCAGCTCTGAATGACTGTGTTACAATCACAGTGCCAGAGAAATTGTGTAGACTGAATAAATACTATGCAGTGCCGGTGTGTACTGATGTTTTTCCAATACCTAAAGAGGTTTACAGAAATTATTAATAAGGAATGGGATAGACCAGGTGTGCCGTTCTCTTCCCCTCCTATTTTTAGAAAAATGTTTCTAACAGATGCCGCCACACGGGACTTATGGCAGACAGTCCCTAAGGTGGAGAGAAGAGTTTCTACTCTAGCTAAGCGTACCACTATCCCTGTCAAGGACAGTTGTGCTTTTTTAGATCCAATGGATAAAAAATTAGAGGGTTACCTTAGGAAAATGTTTATTCAACAAGGTTTTATCCTGCAGCCCTTGCATGCATTGCTCCTGTCACTGCTGCTGCGGCGTTCTGGTTGGAGTCTCTGGATGAGGCTTTAAAGACTCCATTGGATGAATATACTTGTCAAGCTTAGAGCACTTAAGCTAGCCAATTCCTTTGTTTCTGATGCCTTTGTTCATTTGACTAAACTAACGGCTAAGAATTCTGTTTTTACTATACTGGCGCTCAGAGCGCTATGGCTTATATCATGGTCAGCTGTCGTGACTTTAATAAATAAGCTACCTAACTTCCCTTCAAGGGGCAGACCCTATTAGGGCCTGGTTTGAAGGAGATCATTGCTAATATCACTGGAGGAAAAGGTCATGCCCTTCCTCAGGACAGGTCCAAAGCAAGGGCCAAAAAAGTCTAATTTTCGTGCCTTTCGAAACTTCAAGACAGGTGTGGCATCAACTTCCTCTAAGGCAAATCAAGAGGGTACTTTTTCTCAGTCCATGACGGTCTGGAGACAACCGGACCTGGAACAAAGATAAGCAGGCCAAGGAGCCTGCTGCTGCCTCTTAGACAGCATGAAGGAACGGTCCCCTATCCGGTAACGGATCCTGTAGGGGGCAGACTTTCATTTTTCGCCCAGGCATGGGCAAGAGATGCCCAGGAATCCTGGGCATTGGAAATTATATCCCAGAGATATCTTCTGGATTTCAAAGCTTCCCCTCCGAAAAAGGGGAGATTTTACCTTTCACAATTATCTGCACACCAGATAAAGAAAGAGGCATTCTTACATTGTGTACGAGACCCATCCAGTTCCAAGACAGGAACAGGGACAGAGTTTTTCTCAAATCTGTTTGTGGTTCCCAAGGAGAGGGAACCTTCAGACCTATTTTGGATTTAAAGATCTTAAACAAATTCCTTAGAATTCCATCATTTAAGATGGAAACTATTCGTACCATCTTAACTATGATCCAGGAGAGTCAATAGAGGACTACAATGGATTTGAAGGATACTTATCCTCACATAACGATGCATAAGGATCACCATCGTTTTTCAGGTTTGCCTTTCTAGACAGGCATTACCAGTTTGTTAATGTGAAAATAAAGGTATTTTCTTTTACCTAATTGGTGCTGTGGATTCCATTTGTCTATGTTGCTGTAAGGGTTGCAGTAACCCTTTCTCCACGGGCATCATACAGAACTAAAACCTGCTTTAAGGAACCAACAGGTGCTGTACTCATTTACTACTTTTATTACCAGTTTGTTGCTCTTTCCTTTGGGTTAACTACAGCCCCAAGAATCTTTATGGAGGTTCTGGGGTCGCTTTGGCGGTCCTTAGGCCACGGGGCATAGAAGTGGCCCCTTATTTAGGCGTCGAACATCCAAATTGCCAAGTCTCATACGGATGTAGTACTGGCATTTCTGAGATCGCAGGGGTGGAAAGTGAACAAGGAAAGAGTTCTCTATTCCCAATCTCAAGGGTTTCCTTTCTTAGGGACTCTGATAGATTCTGCAGAAATGAAAATTTACCTGACGGAGTCCAGGTTGTCAAAGTTTCTAACTTACTGCCGTGTTCTTCATTCCATCCGCGCCCTTCGGTGGCTCGGTACATGAATGTAATCGGCCTAATGGTAGCGGCAAGGGACATAGTACCGTTTGCACGCCTACATTTCAGACCGCTGCAACTATGCATGCTCAGTCAATGGAACGGGGATTACACAGATTTGTTCCCTTCTTAAATCTGGACCAAGAGGCCAGAGATTCTCTTCTCTGGTGGCTATCTTGGGTCCATCTGTCCAAGGGTATGACCTTCCGCAGGTCAGATGGGACAGTTGTTACAACAGATGCCAACCTTTTAGGTTGGGATACAGTCTGGGACTCCCTGAAGACTCAGGGATAGTGGACTCAGGAGGAGACCCTCCTTCTAATAAATATTCAGGAACTGGGAGCGATATTCCATGCTCTTCAGGCTTGGCCTCAGTTAGCAACTCTGAGGTTCATCAGATTCAGTCGGACAATATCACGACTGTGGCTTACATCAACCATCAAGGGGGAACAGAAGTTCCCTAGCGATGTTAGAAGTCTTAAAATAATTCACTGGACAGAGACTCTCTCTTGTCTATCAACTCTCCATATCCCAGGTGTTGAGAACTGGGTAGTGGATTTTCTAAGTCGTCAGACTTTTCTCCCGGGGAAGTGGGAATTCCCTCCGGAGGTCTTTGCACAAGATCAAGCAGGAGAGTGCTTTGGTGTTTTTAACAGCGCCTGCGTGGCCACGCAGGACCTGGTATGCAGATCTGGTGGACATGTCATTCTTTCCATCATGGTCTCTGCTTCTGAGACAGGACCCTCTACCTCAGGGTCCTTTCAACCATCTAAATTAAACTTCTCTGAGATGGACTGCCTGGAGACTGAACGCTTGATGTTATCAAAGCATGGCTTCTCCGAGTCAGTCATTGATTCCTTAATACAGGCATGAAAGCCTGTCACTAGGAAAATTTAACATAGATATAGCATAAATATCTTATTGATATGAATCCAAGGGTTACTCATGGAGTAAAGTCAGGATTTCCAGGATACTATCTTTTCTCCAAGATGATTTTGAGAAAAGGGTTGTCAGCTAGTTCCTTAAAAGGACAGATTCCTACTCTGTCTATTCTTTTGCACAAGCGTCTGGCAGATACTCCAGACGTTCAGGCATTTTGTCAGGCTTTGGTTAGAACCAAGCCTGTGTCTAAACCTGTTGCTCCGCCATGGAGCTTAAACCTGATTATTAAGGTTCTTCAAGGAATTCCGTTTGAACCTTCTTCATTCTATAGATATCAAACTTTTTATCTTGGAAAGTTCCTTTTTGGTAGATATTTCCTCGGCTTGTAGAGTCTCCGAGTTATCTGCTTTACAATGTGATTCTCCTTATCTGGTCCTCCGTACGGATAAGGTAGTCCTGCGTATCAAAACTGGGTTTTTTACCTAAAGTGGTATCCAACAAGAATATCACTCAAGAGAGTGTTGTTCCATTCTTGTATCCTAATCCTTCTTCAAAGATGGAACGTCTATTACATAATTTGGACGTGGTTCGTGCTTTAAAATTTTACTTACAAGCTACTTCAGATTTTCATCAAACATTTACTTTGTTTGTTGTCTACTCTGGACAGAGGAGAGGTCAAAAGATTTCAGCAACCTCTCTTTTTGGTTAAAAGCATAATTCGTTTAGCTTATGAGACTGCTGGACAGCAGCCTCCTGAAGGGATTACAGCTCATTCTACTAGAGCTGTGGCTTTCACTTGGGCCTTTTTAAAATGAGGCTTCTGTTGAACAGATTTACAAGACGGCGTCTTGGTCTGCGCTTCATACTTTGCTTCTTCGGAGGCAATTTTTGGGAGAAAGGATTTTTTTCAGGCAGTGGTACCTTCCGTTTAAGTACCTGCCTTGTCCCTCCCTTCATCCGTGTACTTTAGCTTTGGTATTGATATCCCATAAGTAATGGATGATCCGTGGACTGGATACACTTAACAAGAGAAAACATAATTTATGCTTACCTGATAAATTTATTTCTCTTGTAGTGTATCCAGTCCACGGCCCGCCCTGTCATTTTAAGGCAGGTAATTTTTTCATTTCAACTACAGTCACCACTGCACCCTATGGTTTTTCCTTTCTCTGCATGTTTTCGGTTGAATGACTGGATATGGCAGTTAGGGGAGGAGCTATATAGCAGCTCTGCTGTGGGTGAACTCTTGCAACTTCCTGTTGGGAAGGAGAATATCCCATAAGTAATGGATGATCCGTGGACTTGATACACTACAAGAGAAATAAATTTATCAGGTAAGCATAAATTATGTTTTTTTTAACCCAGTATTGTAAGCGTCTCCAGAACTGATTTGCATAAGGACATTCAAAGAAGTAATGCTTAAGTGTAGGCTCTGGTAACAAACACTTAATACATTGGTTTAGCAGGTCTTTGTTCCAATGAAATCTACGTGCGGGTGTGATGTAGTCCCTGTTTAACATCCTAACCTGCATTTCCCTAATATGTACTGCTAAGCTCGCTGTCTTTGGTCTGTCCAGGCTGGTAAGTATGTCTTCTCTTTGTAATTTAGTCAGCATATATCCCATGACGTCCTTTGAAGCATGTGCGAGCAAAAGGCGGTATATAGGTGAAATGGAAAAATTGCCCAGTTTAAATGCAACATGGATATGAGCCCAAGGAGAGGATTGCCAGAAGTCTTCATGATGTGAGATTAGTGTGTTAGTATAGTGTCGGGCCTGTAGGTATGCATAAAAGTGTGAATTTGGTAGATGGTACTGGTTCTTAAGATTCTGATAGGTCCTGACTGTGTGCTACAAGGGATCTAAAAGGTTACCCACGGATTTGATCCCCTGGAGTTTCCAAACATGGAATGGGGCTGTTTCATTCCCCGCTGGGAAGTCCACATTTCCCACAAGTGGAATATACTTAGAGGTGGGGGATCTGTTTCCCAAGTATTTAAATGCTAGTTTCCATGCTTTCAAGGCATCTCTATACATAAAGTTATTCTTAATGTCAACGGGTATATTCGTAAAGGGCATATATGGTAGGTAAGCTAAAGAATGTGGAGCGATGATTGCTGCCTCCAAGGATGGTTCCTGGTAGTGTGTGGTTTCCAGCTGCCAATCCATTACTAGCCTGAGTAGTGCCGCCCAGTTGTAGAGGTTAAGATTGGGGAGCACAAGACCCCCATTAAGAAATGGTTGCTGTAAGGTCGTAGCCGCTATGCGTGTTTTCCTATCTCCCCAAATGAAGGTTTGAATTGCTTTGTTTAGATTGGTCATGTCTACCTTAGTAAGCAAAAAGGGCAACATTAAGAGCGAGTAGAGGAGCTTAGGCAAGATTGTCATTTTAAACAGGTTTATCCTACCTGTAAGACCCAAGGGTAGCTTGGCCCATGCCTTTAGTTGGAGCTGCATCTGTGCACATTGTTTGGCGATATTAAGATCATATAATTTTTGTGGGTTTCTGTGTAGGGTGATACCTAGATATGCGAGTGTATGAGGTTGTATGGTAAAGGGGAATTTAACTTTCTCTATGCTGTGATCAGTAAGCCACAATATCTCAGATTTGGTCATGTTTATTTTGTACCCCGAGAAGTCTCCAAAGGTTTGTAAAGTATTGATAAGTCTAGGGACATAGCGAGATGGGTTACTCACAAAGAGCAGCATGTTATCCGTGTATAGTGCCATATGGGGAGTAGTATTCCCAATAGTAATACCCGGGAAGATTTGTTTCAGTTTCAGGGCAAGTGGCTCTAAGGCCAAGTCGAATAGTAGGGGGGAAAGTGGACATCCCTGACGTGTACCTCTTTCAAGAGTAAAGTTTGGGGAATTGAGGCCATTGACCAGGATACTCGCAGTGGGGGAGGAGTAGAGCTTGCGGATAAAATCAAGGAAGTGGCCTTGAAAATGAAAGTGTTGAAGAGTATTGAAAAGATGAGGCCACTCAACTCTATCAAAGGCCTTCTCTGCGTCCAAGGACAGCAGGAAGGCCTCCTGTGCCCCATATTTGAGTTTGCTAGGGTGTCTGGTCCAGAAGTGATTGAGGGCATGAAGAACCCTTCTCAAATTAACCACGGAAGATCTGCCCTGTACAAAGCCCGATTGATCTGGATGCACTAATAACGGGAAGGATTTCCTTTAGTTGATTGGCCAGAAGTTTTGATATGGGCCGTTGTAAAAGATCTCGATGGTTGCCCCTCTCGGGTGAACATATCATTAAACAGGTTGAGTAAGGTTGGTGAGACCTGAGATAATAGTAGTCGATAAAACTCTGTAGGGAGTCCATTGGGGCCCGCTACTTTCCCTAAGGATAAGGACTTAATAGTATATTGGATTTCATTCAGGGTGATTGGGGCGTTCAGTGTGTCTAACTGGTCCTGAGTAAGATGTGGAATTGTGAGTGGCTGCCAAAATATGTCAGAGGAATCTGGGATCCTTGGTTGTTGTTTTTTTTGTAAAGGTTAGAGAAGTAATCTGCCAAAGAGTTGGCTATCTCTAGGGGAGTCCAGAAAACCTTCCCCTTATGTTTCAAGGCGGCAATGTCTTTTTTGGCTGATCTTGCTTTTACAAGTGCGGCTAAGAGACGCCCCGACTTGCCACCGAATCGGTAAAATCGGCCTGCTGATTTGATGAGGCCAGTGGCAGGTCCGTTTTAGCAGCTATATAAGTGTCATATGCTGGGCGAGATTTTAAGGTGCAATATGCCAGATACGTTTGTCGCAGGCTGGCCTGCAGGGCATTATATCGAAATTGGATTTTACATTTCAAATTGGCCATATATGAGATATGTCCCGTCAGGAGCGCTTTAGCAGTCTCCCAAAATAATTGTGGATTAGAGGAGTGTGTGGAATTGTTGGTATAAAAGTAATTCCAGGCATGGACCAGGTATTTTTGGAAGGATTCAGAGGTGAGAAGGTAGGAGGGGAAACGTAGTGTGTTTCTATTGGGTTTATTAGGGAAGACACCCATTGTGAGCTCTATGGGTGCATGATCAGAGATTACAATGTTGTGAATTTTATCAGACTGAACTTGGGAGACTAGGGAGTCCGAAATAAGGAAGAATTAGACTTGGAGAGACATGTAAAGTCCCTGTCATCAGGGTGTCGTCTATGCCAAATATTGCACACAGCCAGGGTATCAGAGAGTAGGTTAAACACTTTAAGTTCAAATCTTCCCTTATAGCGAAGAATACGTTTGTTAGTCAGGTCCTCTGTAGGCCATGTTCTATCCAGTGTTGGGTGTGGGGTTAAGTTAAAATCTCCCCCCAGGATTAGTTTGGTGCCTATGAAAGGAGATAAAGCCTGAACCAGTGATTTCCAGAAGAGCAGAGAGTTAGTGTTGGGTGCATAGATGTTACAAAAGGTGTAGTTAATATTATTCACAGATGCTTGAAGGATGAGGAACCTGCCGTCAGGGTCCATTATTGTACTCAGAATTTCCACTTGCAGCCTACGACCGAACAAGACAGGTATTCCCCTACTACTACTTTGATATGATAGGTAAGCTACATGACCCACCCAGTAGCTACGCAGTTTCTCATGCTCCTTATCTGTGAGGTGAGTCTCTTGGAGGAAAGCAATGTCTGCATTAAGCCTGCGGAGGTGTGTTAAAATAGATTTCCTCTTAACCGGGGAGTTGATGCCCCCCACGTTCCAAGTAATTAATTTAAGAGCCATTATGTACAGTATAGGGATTCAGGTGTGTCAAGGGCTGAGTGAATATGTTGGGATAGGGTAGAGTGGGGTATAAGAAAGGGAACCTCTGTGGCTTCCCTTTATATATGAGGTAAAATATCTGCAAAAAACCTATTAGGATGTCCCCCATAGGGTGGAGGGTAGTAGAAAAATATAGGAATGGAGAACCCGGTGGAGAGATGTGCCAGTCAGATGCCCTATCAAATGAGCCCATGGCATGAACATGCTTAGATACTCAGGCAGTTTCAATAACAACAAAAACATAATGAATATAAATATCATAAATAACATTTTAAACATTTATATTAGATTGACAGAAATGTGTGAAGCACGTGAATCTTGTACAATATGTGACACACAACAGCATCAAGAATATCTGTTGGGATAAATATAACACAACATTCCGTACATACAGTAAGATATAACCAATTAGTGTGAGTAAGTGCAAGTGTCTTGACCACCTAAAGACCAGCTGTAGGTCCAACTTGGGATAGTAGAGCCTATCAAATATTCATGTGTCAATATCAAATTGCAGTGAGATGCTACTGGGCACCCTTTTAAGTAACAATAGCATTTTAGACCTTGTTACTAGAACGACATAGCTATGTGTGAAACGTGTGAGGCCTACGTAGTCTGGGGCTTATGTCAATAATGGGGGCATCCACTGGGATAAAGATAATATCTCAATCCATACATATAGTGATTTCAAGCCAAGTGTGAATGTATGCAAATATCCCGCCATTGGAGCCCTTGGTAGGATAATATAATAAGCTACAGTGCCCTCGAGTTTTTTTATGCTAGTGCCATAAGTAGATGAGAGGCATCCAGTAAACACTAATAACAGTAACAATAACATTCTAAACATTTCAAACATTAAAACGGGAAGATCTGGATTACATAACATGTTACCCATGCCAGTATAGTATTATGTCCACCCCGTAACCTCATAGAGCCTACTGTGTAAACCAGTTCCTATCCCTTCATGGGTCAGCGGTATAAAAGATGTGCTTAATGTTGATGGATAAAAACTGCCCATAACAAGAATGAAGGTGTAAGACGGCAGGGGTGGGCTATGTGTGGCGTGTGTGTAACACAGCTAGATACATATAACGCTGGAGGCAGCAGCACATGAATCAAGCATAAAAAACTCAACAAAATTAAACAAGTATATATGTGTGTATACATTACATATCTTCATCTGAGATGAGGCACAATATATGTGCCAGGATACAGTCAATTAAAGCTGTGAAAGTAGACTCTCAGGGTGCATCAGCGCACTTTTCTGTGGCCCAGTATGATTCCAAGGCCTGAGGGGAATGAAAAAGCTTGGGGCCAGAGGGAGTCATAAGCCGCAATTTTGCAGGGTATAGTAAGGCCCCTTGTCTACCCCGGTCGTGGAGTTTAGAACAGTGCGGGGCAAAATCCCTTCTTTGCTTGGTAATCTTAGCGGAGTAGTCCTTGAACATTAGCAGCCTGTGATTCTCAAAAAGGACCTCTTTCTGCAATCTGTATGCCCTGAGGAGGGCCACCTTCTCCTGAAAGTGGAGACATTTAAAGATCACTTGTCATGGTTTATTCCGCTGGTCTGCAGGATTATCAGGACCCACTCGATGAGCTCTCTCTACGTCGATAGGGAGATGTTCAGCTTGTATGCCTAATAATTTGGGGAATGTAGATGCGACAAATTCCATCAAAACTTTGCCTTTAATTGATTCAGGTACCCCCACAATACGGAGGTTTTTTTACGGCGGCTTCTGTTCTCAAGGTCTTCGACCCTGTCCGGTAGATATTGGTTTTGTTTTAGGATTTTTTTTGAGTGAGACATCCATGTTAGCTTGTCTATCTTCTGTATCAGAGATGCGTGTTTCTGCCGCAGTTAAGCGAGCGGAGAACTGTCGCACCTCACTGGTTAGATTATCCATTCCTGCTTGGAGTGAGTCAATCTTTGGTAAAAAAAAAAAAAAGATTTTAAGTCCTGCATCAAGGCAGAGTGGTCCCCTGAGTGTGATTGTGATAGCGATTGATCAGCCCCAGGTGGGCTATTTGTATGTATTTTCTCCACATGGTGGTTTTTCTTATCAGCTGTTTTTGATCTGCCACTCATATCTTCTGGTATGCAGGGTGAAATCTTGGAGAAGTACTTGTCGACTTTCATGAGAGTATTATTATGAGAAAAGGGGCTAGTATACAGAATGTAAATAAAATGTTCACTAGTTTTGAACTGCGCCACTCCCTCAAGTTGATAATCAGAAGTATACTCTTGTCAGGGATAAATAAACCATGAGTATTGGCATCGGGTAACAAAGCACAGAAACCTTTGTAGTAGTTGTGTGGGTCCCCTTGTCAAAAACAGTCTCAGGGAGTCTGCAAAGTAGACTAAACTTTAATTTTCAGCTGGAACTACTTTTAACCAAGCATCCGAATCTGTATGGCTGTCTGTAAAGCCCCAAAGCTGCGTGCAGTCCAGGCCCAAAAAGCTCTTTACTATGTGCGTGGCAATCTTATGTCTGCTCTCATTTCAATAGTTATGCAGTTCCCTTGGCCCAGTATGACCCTAACTACCACGAGGTGCAGTACATGTAGTGTTGTTGGTGCTGATTATACTCATGGCACCATGCAGTGTCTTGCGGTTTCTTTCCTGCAGGTATATATGACCCCCGCTGTGGTTCTCACTTGCACGCTGCCAGTAAGTGCTTGATGTTCCGGAGAGATGCACCGCTGTACTTACGCCTTCACTTTCTCCCCTCAGGCAAGATGGCGTTGGCGCTTTCGCGCTTCTTGCGTAGTAACTGTCCGGGTGCTGGGGCACTGGTGTTATCCCCACACGCTGTTATGGCCGACACCAACCGATCCCCAGTTGTCAGGGGCTCTATAGCTGTATAAGGCTGATGCGTGGGAACAGTAATTGCGGCTCTAAATAAACTTTTAGCCGCTTCTGTGTCGGAGCTCTCAGTCCCTGCTGCTGCTCAGTAACTCCGCCCCCCCCCCCCCCGGAAGTCACCAGGTCATTTTCTTTTTGCAGCTTTATGTCCCTTTAACACGATTAGTCACATTAGTGGGAAAACCTTGCTGTATCTTGGGCCCCTTTGCATATGGGTGACAAGTAACATCTATGAAAATATCAGTGATAATTATTGTTATAGTGTCATTATCTCTTTAACCTGTTAAATACTAGTGGAAATTGCTGCATTACAAGTAATTGGCTGGTGACTTCTATATAACATACAATTAGTCAGACCAGTGAACTCTAAAGGGGCACATGGTCTACGTCTTAGCATTAAAGGGATATGAAACCCAAAGTTACTTCAGGATTCAGATAGAGCTTTCGATTTTAAACAATTTTCTAATTTACTTCTATTATCAATTTTTCTTTGTTCTCTTGGTATGTTTTGTTAAAAAGCAGGGACATGTGCTTTGGAGCCGTCCCATTTCTGGAGCACTATATGGCAGCAGTTTTGAAAGAATATTATCCAATTGCAAAAGCACTAGAGAGCAGTACTATTGCCATATAGTGCTCCAGATGCCTACCTAGGTATATCTTCAACAACATCATGGGAACAAAGCAAATTTGATAATAGAAGTTAATTGGAAAATGTTTGGGTTTTATATCTCTTTAAAAGAAATCATAACAATCTGGTAGTTATCGTTTTATGGGAGGACAGTTAGTAACACTCAGCCAGATTACGAGTTTTGCGTTATGGCTGCTTGCTAATTACTTGTACGTTATTTTCACCGCTCACCTTTCAAAGCGCTGCTATTACAAGTTTACACAAAGCAGGCTTGTGCGGGCGATATGGTTGCGTTGAGCTCCATACCTCACCCAAATACAAGCGCTGCTTTGACATGCTCGTGCACGATTTCCCCCGTAGACATCAATGGGGAGAGCCGGCAAAAAAAAGCCCAACACCTGCGATCGTAGAAACAAAAGCTCCGTAACGCAGCCCCATTGATGTCTATGGGGAAGAAAAAGTTATCTTTAAACCTAACACACTAACATGAACCCCACGTCTAAACACCCATAATCTGCCGCCCCTGGCATCGCTGCCACCTACATTAAACTATTAACCCCTAATCTGCTGCCCCTAACATATATGGCACTCATTAGTTATTAACCCCTAAACAGCAGCCCTCCCGCATCGCAAAAACTATTTAAAGATTATTAACCCCTAATCTGCCATCTGCCCACACCTCCGCTATAATAAAACTATTAACCCCTAAACCTAACTCTAAAGTAACCCTAACCCCCCCAACTTAAATATAATTAAAATAAATCTAAATAAAACTTTTATAATAAAACAATTATTACCTAAATAATTCCTATTTAAAACTAAATACTTGCCTGTTATTTTTATTTTACAGGTAAGTTTGTATTTATTTTAACTAGGTAGACTAGTTAGTAAATAATTATTAACTATTTACTAACTACCTAGTTAAAATAAATACAAACATTTATCTAAATTAAAAAAAAAAATAAACACTAAATTACACAAAATAAAAAACGAAATTATCAAACATAAAAAATAATTACACCTAATCTAATAGCCCTATCAAAATAAAAAAGCCCCCCCCCCCCCAAAAAAAAAAACAGCCTACACTAAACTGCCAATGGCCCTTAAAAGGGCCTTTTGCGGGGCATTGCCCCAAAGAAATCAGCTTTTACCTGGAAAGAAAAATACAAACAACAAATACAATCAGCCAATAGGATTGAGCTTTCATCCTATTGGCTGATCCAATAGGATTGAGCTTGCATCCTATTGGCTGATCCAATAGGATTGAGCTTGCATCCTATTGGCTGATCCAATAGGATTGAGCTTGCATCCTATTGGCTGATCCAATAGGATTGAGCTTGCATCCTATTGGCGGATAAAATTCTATCAGCCAATCGGAATGTAAGGGACGCCATCTTGGATAACAAACCTTAAAGGGAAACTTCATTCTTCGTTGACCATCGGAAGAAGTGGATGCTCCGTGCCGGATGCCTTGAAGATGGACCCGCGCCGGCTTGGATGAGGACTTCTGCCGGCTTGGATGAGGACTTCTGCCGGCTTGGATGAGGATGGATGTCCGGTCTTCGAAAACTGTGGATCGTCGGGGGTTAGTGTTAGGGTTTATTGGGTGGGTGGGTGGGTTTACTGCTTTGGGCAGTAAAAGGGCTAAATTCCCATCCAAATGCACTTTTCAGGGCTATGGTTAGCTTAGGTTTATTTAGACAGGGTTTTTATTTGGGGGGTTTGGTTGTGTGGGTGGTGGGTTTTACTGTTGGGGGGTTGTTTGTATATTTTTTTTACAGGTAAAAGAGCTGATTTCTTTAGGGCAATACCCCACAAAAGGCCCTTTTAAGGGCCATTGACAGTTTAGTGTAGGCTAGGTTTTTATTTTTATTTTGGGGGGGCTTTTTTATTTTAATAGGGCTATTAGATTAGGTGTAATTCTTTTTTATTTTTGATCATTTCGTTTTTTATTTTGTGTAATTTAGTGTTTATTTTTTTTTGTAATTTAGATAAATGTATTAATGTAATTTATTTTATTTTATTGTAATGTTAGTTTTTAGTGTAAGGCAGGTTAGGTTTTATTTTAGATTTATTTT